>NC_079515.1:18957307-19224889 GCF_000801105.2 Raphanus sativus
GTGGTTGGATTCGCCAGAGCTTTTTCCTGCACATCTTTTAACAAACAGTTAGTTTCTAAAACCCTCTTTTCAATATCTG
Organism: Raphanus sativus; assembly: GCF_000801105.2. Lineage (NCBI taxonomy): Eukaryota > Viridiplantae > Streptophyta > Magnoliopsida > Brassicales > Brassicaceae > Raphanus > Raphanus sativus. Next base: position 18,957,387 of record NC_079515.1, read on the forward strand.
AAAATCTCTCTTTGTGCAGTGTTTTTAACTCTCTTTTAAGTGATTTTAGCTTAAATCCCAACATTTGGAGGTCTAACGCAACACTTCCACTCTGGATCCATGCAGCTTCAACCGTCACAAGGAAGGATGGGTGGTTAGAGAGGTAGTTGAAGTATTTGAAGGGGCGGGTACCGGCTGATGGGAGGGGGCATGAGAGGTCCAGGTATGATGGGAGCCTTGGTATCTGAGGTCTCCAAGTCCCAGAGCAAGGAGTTGGTCTTGAAGTTCAATCATATCACTAGATAGATGATCCACCGTAGAAGAGGATGCTCCTGGAAGTGGGTAATCTGGTTAAGGTCTCCTCCAATGATCCAGTTCTTATGATCCAAAAATAATGTGGTCTGGATCTCATGAAGCTCATCCCATAGCACACGCCTTTCCTCTCGCAGATTAGAGGCGTAGACAGCAGTGAAGGTGAATTTGGTGTGGCCAGGGATCTCAACTTCACAAGTGAGGGACTGCCGTGATTGATGAAGAACCTGAACAGATGCAGGATGTCTCCAAATGATGATTATCCTACCATCTGCATCGGTGTTGTGATTAGAAGAGTACGAACAGTTTGGGCAAACTGTAGATAGAATAGAATTCAGATTGGGTTCTTTAACATGAGTCTCCAAAATTGCACCGACTAGTGGCTTGTGAGAGGAAAGCCACTGCAAAAAGGGGCGATGCTTGTCCGGTTCGTTGAGTCCTCGGACATTCCAAAAAAAGATTTTTGTACACATATTAAAGGTGGAGGGTACCCTCAACAAGAGAGGGCGGGTCAGGTGGCAGGTTAGAGACGGTGGGGGAAGGGAGAGGATGAGATGGAATGGGGGAAGGATCTAGGGATGGAGAAGAGGCAGGTGAAGGGAGGGAGGGATTAAGGTTTGACAAAGGTTTAGTGGAGAAAGGGTTGAATGAGGAAGGATCTTTGGGATTGGTTTTAGGATAAGCTGGAGGGTGGAGATTAGGGAGAGGAGCGATAGGTCTAGCATGGAAAACAGCAGGGAGGGCGAGGACAGTATCTGATAAACATGGAGAAGGAGGGTCAGTTTGGGGAGGGCAAGATGGGGGTGAAGAGGGGGAGAGGAAGGGTGGTATCAGGTAGTGGAGTAGGAAGAGATGGGGAAGGTTTGGGGGGGGGGGGGTCAATTTCCATAGTAGTAGGAGGGGAGGAGGTGGAGGTAATTGGGTCAGGAGGGGTATTAAATCGCCTCCAAATTCTGCAGCAGAGTGAGAAGCGCTTGCATTTCCTAGCGGTACCGAATCCTCAGCAGCAGGAGAGGTATGTGCCTCAGAAGATTGACTATCCATAGGATCTGAAGTCTGTTTCTTCCTGCCTGAAACTTTTATCCATTACTGAGGACCTTTAGGGCAATTCTTCATCAAGTGCCCTTGAGCATTACAAGAATAGCAGTAAATTTTTGATGAGGTTGGGTTAGAAGTAGGCTTAGCAGTAGGATTGTTGGCTGGGGTTTTAGAAGAGGGAACAGTTTTTGGAGGTTCTGGGAGAAGGAGGCAATTACGAGAGATGTGCTCCAACTCCTTGCAGTGAAAACAGATAGGAGGGATCCAAGGGTACTCAACCTCCAGTTCAACAAAGGATCCATTCGATCTTCCCACTTCCACTATCTTAGGCAATGGCAGGGAGGTATTGACTTCCACTTTAACATGAGCGATGCTGATGCTAGTGAGACTAAGGGTCCATTCATCTGTTTCCTTAGGTTCGCCAATTTGGCCCGCTATGTGGCTCAAACCTTCAGAATGGATGAGGTCAAAGGGAACATCATTTAGGTGAGCCCAGAGCTGGATGTGTTGCAGTGAAGGAGTAGAATCGACAGCATCCTGTGTCCACTGGGAGACATGAAATATCGAGGTATCCACATACCAAAACTTCTTGGTTAGTACTTTCTGTCAGATAGATTCATTAGGAACCCTTACTAGCACTGATTTAGTAGTTGGGACCATATGAATCTTCAGGTGACGTCCCTTGCCCCACAAATAGTTGAGGACATTCTGGATAAGCTTGTATGCATGAGTTCTACCAAAGAATTTACACACCAGAAACTCTTTGTGGAGGTCAGTTCCTTTCTGGTAGACCTCATCAGGGATGACGACACGAGGCACACCAGAGGGGGAGAAGCTCTGCGGAGACAATCTGCGGAGGGTTCTGTCTGTGTTAGCTTTAACTTTTGCGGTCCAAGAAGGAGTTTGGTTAACTGGGGCATTTGGAATCGGGTGGTGGTTATGCTGAAGGTTAATGCCAGTACCATTTTTTAGATGGTTAGCAGTAGGGAGGGGAGGGGAGGAGCCGATAGTAGCAGTAGGACCGGAGCCAAGAAGGCCGGGACCTTGGACAAGAGGATAATCAGAAATTGGATAAGGTACTGTAGTAGGTAGAGAACTAGGATTTTGTGAACAGTGAGGTAAAGGGGAAATAGTGAAGGAAGCTAGCAATTGGGCGGTAGTAGAAAGATTTAGAGGAGGAGAGGGCTGGGTAGCTGCAGGGATAGGGGAGGGATGGATGCGGTGGTTATGGGAGAGGGAGTAGTAGAGGACGAAGGGAGAATAGGACGGCTGGAGGGATTTTTCAGAGGGGATTTAGAAGCAGAGAGGGGGGAAATTGGAGGGGGTCTGGGGGATCTGGCAGCGGAGGAGGACGGCTGAGCAGGCCGGCCGGAGCCGTAGAGTCAGGAGGGGAAACGTGAGCGATATCCAACCAGGAGTTGGGAGAAGCCATAAATTCTGTTTATTTTTCTTTGTCAAATGTTTCTTATGTGAAACCACATGTTTAGAATTATTTTCAAGATCAGCAGTTAGAAACAGTTACCCACACATTAAAATTGTATATTTGACATCAATATTTATAGTTTAATACTTTATTGAATTTAGTATGGGTTAAAAAAATTAATATAGAATTCATTTTTTCTTTTTTTGCTATAGTTTTTTCTTTTTTTGCTATAGTTTGATCAATTGTTTTTCATTACATGAGTTGCAACGACGTATATTTTCTCTTTGAATTTTAATTTTGAAGAATATTATATGATTTGCAACGACGTATATATTTTCTAGGACTGGGCAAAAAATCCGAACCCGAAAAATCGAATCGAACCCGATCCGAAAAAGTAGCACCGAACCCGAACCGAAATTGATTAAATATCCGAACGGGTTCAAAATTTCGGTATTTAAAAAACCGAAACCGAATCCGATCCGAACCGAAGTATTTTGGGTACCCGAATGTATCCAAAATAAATTTATATACTTAAATATATACATTATTTTTATATATAATGTATATTAAAAATATTAAAAATATATAAGATACCTTTAAATTTTCCAAAATACTCGAAAAATATATGCAAATAGTCAAAAGTAAATGTTTAAAATAGCTAAAGTATACTTAAAACACCAAAAATAGTTAAATATCTATTGATTCTTTATTTAAATATTCAAAGAAAACCAATTTATATGTTAAATTAAGGTATTATGACATATATGTTATGATAATTTATATGTAATATATTATCTTTCTTATAGATTTTGAAAATTTAAAGTATATAATGAATTTTGAAAATTTAAAAACATTTTAAATGGGTTATCCGAACCCGAACCGAACCCGCAAAGATCCGAACCGAACCCGAACCGAAATTTAGAAATATCCGAATGGGGCTGAAATCTTTAACCCCGAAAAACCGAAACCCGAATGGACTGAACCGAAACCCGAATGGGTACCGGAACGCCCAACCCTAATATTTTCTAGTTTAAAATGGGGATCAAGTGCACAAGGAGGAGTCCCACTTGTCACGCCAAAAACATATTCAATCCTTTTCTATTTTGTAATTTGTAATTTGTCGGTTGTTATCTTCAGTTAGCTGTCAATCATATTATATATCTTAAGGTTTAGGTTATATCAAAATCAGATGATACTTTAATCGTAAACTTTTCTCGTGAGTATTTTAATAGTAATTTGTAATATTAAAACATCATTAAATTGGTTGTCTAACTTTTACTTATTCTCAGTTTTAAATACATTTTTGAGTTAATTAATTATTTGTGGTAGGGCTGAGACAGATTTGAATATCGGGAAATTTAAGGTATCCGGATTCTTATTCGTCAGATCCGTCGATTTAGTATCTGGATTCGGATTTAGGGTTTCCGGATATCTGGCCTCCAGATATCTGAATTCGGTTTTGACAGATTCTTAATTTTATTATCCGGATTCAGATTTAGATGACTCAAATATTTTATTTTCAAAGTCAATTCGGAACAGATCTCGGATCGAATCCGGGTCCCGAATAATAAATCCCGTGTCTAATTTGCGAGATGAGAGAAACATTTTTTTAAGAACAAAATCAAGAACACGATTAGTTGCGTAATTACTAATTACGATCATATTGAACTAAATTAAAATAAACGAAAGTTAATTCTAATCTTAATGGACGGTAGGTGGGGCTGTTTATAAATTTAGTATAGCAATTCACATGGACAACGTGTACCACCGTGCTTCGTTGTCCTCTCTTCTTTCAATCTTCTTTGTTTGCTTACAAGATTTGATTCCTTTTATCACAACAATCTACCAATAAACTATGTTGCAAACATTGTCCCACGTAGTGAACTGTAAATAAACGTTAAGACCCTTTGCAACTCACATCTATATATTATCTTTTATCAAGAAAAAAAGAAGAAAACTCACGTCTATATTCGATTATTTTGTCATCCACATCTATATTCATTTCTATATTTTCTTTTTCAACAGAATTTTTTTTTGTTATAAAATGGATTTATTTTATTATATATTTCTTTTAACAAAAAGTTTTTAAAATAGAGAAACTCTTTTAGAGTCATATATTAGAGCTAGATAATTTTTATAATAGAGATTCTCTATTTTTAAAAAATATATTGAGATGTACATTAGAAATACTATACATACTTACTGGAATTAAGACAATGAATGGGTGAAATACCATCGAGGAATTTAAAAGCGGTTTTCACAAAAACGCTTTTAGTGCACCATCACACTTTTTTGTCAGATATACTGCGGTTTTCAGAAAGAAAAAGCAAAAACGCATACAATAAAATTTACTCAGCAAACCAATAAACCGCACTTCAAAATTGTAAGCAGTTAATACCCTGCAAAATAATGCACTGGATAACAATTTTTTTTATTTTTTAAAGATTATAAATTATCGTAAGAATAGCTATTAAAATAAGTAATCAATTAAGGCAACGCCATTGCTACAATGGTTACTTTTAGGCTTTTAGCAAATTTTTAGCTACAATTGTTTAGTTTCTGCATATTATATTTATATTCTTATTAAAATTAAGTGAAGTATGCCGATTAGTTTGATCCAAAAAGTAATATACCTTCATGTGTTCTAACAGAAAAAAAAAGTTTTTTTTTCAAATGCTGTCATCTCCAAAAAAAAAACTAAAAATATAAACAATACAGTAAGCTATATTCAAGAATCAGCCAATTTATAAAGATTAATTGTTAGATTATGTTTTTATAAATTAATTTAAATGTGCCTAAATAAAAAATAATATATTTTTGTTTCTTTACAAACTTTAAACATTTATTTTTTAAATAAAGATTTATAAGAATATAAAATTGTAGTTGATAAACTTACATCACTAACACTACTTAATGTTAATTTATTTTTACAGTCAAATTATTTTTACCAATCAAATAATTTTATTTAAACTATATTTATTATGTTAATATAAAAGTTTTACTATTTAAATATTTTCCATATTATATATTATTATTATTTTATTAATTAAATAATTACTCAATACCGCAAATATAATAACCCGATGATCTTATGTAGACAAGTTTGTTATTAGGATAGAATCTCAAATTTTGAGATATAAGTTAACATTTGTTTTAATTAATCTAGGAGTATTGCGGACCCATAAAATAGTTGAGACTAATCTTAAAAAAGAGGTGTAACCCACAGATGGATCTTCTCTCTTAGGTATTCAAATGAGTCGTAAGCTATTAGTTCATATATGCATGGTAACATATGGAGTTAATAATTTGTATTAAGTGGGAGTCAATCCCTCAACTATACCAATATAGCAATTTCTGCTCTAGTAAAAACCATTAGACCACCACGATGTGTTAGGTTAACTTTGAGTCTATAAGAAAACTTAAGAAGGCATGCACATGCTTCATGTCATAGATAAATTACTGGTGAACTTTTTGTCTCAATAAAAAATCACCTTTTAGCAAGATAAATTATATTAAAGGTTTTTGGGTCAGCTTTTTTAAAAATATATTAACTAGAAAATAATTTAGTTATCTAGTATTTGATATTACAGTTACATATGGAAACAAATGAAAACAAACAAAAGTTTTATATAAGAAACTAGTAAACTGTAATAAATAAATTTTCAAAATTTAGCACACTTTGTGTTATATATATATGTATATATAATTTCTATTTACAAAATATGAAAACTTAAAAAATAAACTACAAGAATTATTTTTTATTTTAAGACCTAATTATTTTATCATTTTGACGAATAAGATAATTTACAAAAGTAAAAAAAAATAAACAAGAAAAAGAACTAAGGAAGGTGTATTCAATATAAAATCTAAAGTGATTTGATTTTTAGTGAGGTTCTAAATGATTTCAATGAATTGAAGAGGTTAAGGTGATTTTTGTTAAACCACTCTAAAATATCATTTAAAATTATGAGATTTGAGTTTTTCTTTAAATAAAAAACTTCACTCAAACACTTTAAGAGAGGTGTATTCAAACTAAAGTTTGTGGATACTTGATTTTTAGTGAGGTTTTAGATGATTTCCACAAATTGGAGAGTTTAGGGTGATTTTTATTAAAACTACTCTAAAATATCACCTAAAACCATGATATTTGAAATGTATTCAACTGAGAGTTTTATGTGATTTGTATTAAAATGACAAATCTACTATTATTATGAATTTTAAAAAATCATTTAAAATTTGTTGTTATTAAATTTGATATTTCATAAAATACTCTGAAATCAACTATTTTTTTTTTGAATTATACAGAGGTATCCTCAAATCCACTATTATTGGAAATATTAAAGTTGTGGAGTTTTCAAGTGATTTTAAGTGTTTGGGTGAAGTTTCTTAGTTAAAAAATAAAACTCAAATCTCATGGTTTCAGAGATATTCTATAGTTGTTTAACGAAAATCACCTTACACTCTGAAATTTATTGAAATTATTTAAAACTTCATTGAAATCAAATCACTTTAAGCTTTACATTCAATGCACTCCCCTTAGTTTTTTTAACTAAAAGACTCTATCCCAACACTCTAAAATCAGTTGAAAACTCCACAACTTAAAATATGTTCAATAACATCGTGTTTCAAAGATTTCAAAATATTTTGTGAAATGTTAAGTTTAATAACTGTGGATTTTAAATGAGTTCTTAAAATTTATGTGTAGTAGATTTGTCATTTTAATACAAATTATCTAAAATATTCAGTTGAGTACAGCCCTCTAAAATCATTTGAAAACTTTAAAATTCTAAAACTTAAAAGTAATTTCAATAAAAATAGACTTGAAATACTTTATAATATGTCAAATTCAATAATAATAAACTTTAAATGAATTTCTAAAACTCATCTTTGAATAACACTAGATTTTTTTTGTCAACTAATAACAGTGGATTTATCATAATCACCTAAAACTTTTAAACTTAAAGTCGAATACACCCCATATAAAGGAAATGAACAATGATATTGTGGCCATTTCATTGGTTAACGGATGTGTTGTCGTCTACTAGGGGTCATGTCACAGCGGCCCATGAAGAAAAACGACTGTCAATTTGTTTTTATTGTTTTTGTTCATTTCTTTCCACAATATTTATAGCACGTTGTTAAAACTATTGCAATCCTATCTACTCCACAGATATTAAAGATTCCTACTTTTTCCAAGTCGCCTCTTTTTCAGTGGACCAATGTAATTACCACGTATTTTAAAAGTGTGGCCCTTAGAACACCTAAGAACACCTCCAATCCAACCAGAGGTTCTGATCATGCCTAGAAGAAAAACAGAACCGAAAACCCAAACCGGAATCGAACCGAAATAATCCGAACTGAAACCGAAGCAAAGATTAACAAATACTTGAATGGTTCCTATATTTCTATATCTGAAATAACCGAACCGAACTGGAACCGAACCGAAGTATCCGAATATATAAAAATATTAATCTCCTAGACTATATTTGCGAAGTGATTTACCACATGTTCTCTCTATAATCAATTTCACAAAAAATGTGACATGGCTATTAAGATTGATGACATGTCATATGGTCAAATATGACATTGATAATTTCATTTAAAGTTGATTTATAATTTTGTAAAACTTTTTAGAATATGGTAATAATTCATATATTACATTTAATATCGATATTTCTTTTTGGTAATTTTTTAAAATATGGTAATAGCTTATACATCATCTATAAAATGAATATATTCATATATAAAATTTCAAATTTCGAAATATTATTATTTTTGTATAATCATACAATTTGTATTACTAAAGCTTTCAAAAATTTCTACAATTTTTAAGAAAATTTAAATATCTAATCGTAAGATCATTAGTTTTTTATATATCTACAAATTTTATAAATATTGTTTAGGCTAAATTTTTGATAATTACAATTTTATATCGTTTTATTAGTTTTATACAAATTGATTTAATATATATCAAATCTATATTAAATATTAGTAAGAAAATAGTAAAATCTATAATTTAATAAAAAAAATTTATATATAAGTTAGATTTAAAAATTTCTTACTGCACGTGGTGCAAGAAAACACCTAGTTATATATACATATAGCATAGCTAAATATATATCTATAAGTAAAAGTTTTCTTAAAAAAATCCAAAAATATCCGAAGCTAACTACATTATCATAAGATATCCGAACTACTCGAACTATCCGAAAGTATCCGGATAATTTTATCTGAAATATCCAAAGTACAGTAAAACCTCTATAAATTAATAATGTTGGGACTTTGAAATTTTATTAATTTATAGAGATATTAATTTACAAAAGTTTCCATATTTGGATTTTTTCTATTTTTCTATTTTTTATTTATAAAAAAAAAGAAAATATTTTATTTTACCGCATGTACATTATTTAAATTTTAGAAATTTGACTTCCATATTGTTCTATTATCATATTTTGTGTAGATTTTTATATTTCATAGAATTGTTAAGTGGGTTTTGGTATAATTTTACTAAATATTATCAAAATATATTGAAATGTTAAGAAAAATAAAGATTTTTCATTGTGAATATAAAATCAACAATATAATATTTAGCTCGTACTTATATAAAAATTATATATAGATATATTATTAATTTATGATTTTAAGGGGACTATATATTTACATAGAAATTTTTAAAATATTATTATCTTATTATTTTATCGATTTGTGTTATATTTAACACTAGTCCAACTTGGGACCGACAAAATTTATTAATTTATAGAGATTATTAATTTATAGGTTATTAATTTATAGAGGTTCTACTTTAATTCAAAATATCCAAACTTTTTTTTATCTAAATCATCATAATAATTTGGTATTTTATCCAAAATAACCAATATTTTATCCGAACTATCCGAACTACCCAAACTATCCGAACCCGAACCGGAACCAAATGAGAACTGAAACTATTTCAGGTATTTTCTGGTTTCTAGTGTTACTATCTAAACCGAACCGAACCGGAAACTATCCGAACCGAACCAAAATAGGTCAAATAACCAGTGGATCCTCTAACCCCCTATTTGAACTACTCAAAACCCAAAATACCAGAACCGAACCAAACCGATACCCGAAATGCCTAGGCCTAGTTCTAATATTAAGGTCCTAAAAGTTTATATATATGTATGTAAACGAGAGGTTCTAATCAGGCCTAGAAAGAAAAACAGAACCAAAGAACCAAACCGGAATCGAACCGAACTATCTGAACTGGAACCGAACCAAAGATCCTCAAATACTCGAATGGTTCCTATATTTTTATATCTGAAAATAACCGAATCGAACCGGAACCGAACCGAGAACCGAAGTACCCGAATATATAAAAATATTAATTATATATACATATAGCATAGCTAAATAAATATCTATAACTAATTTTTTTCTTAAAAGAATCCAAAAATATCCGAAGATAACTACATTGTTATCTGAAATATCCAAAGTAATCGAAAATATCTAAACTTTTTTATCTAAATCATCATAATAATTTGGTATTTTATCCTAAATAAGCAATGTTTTATCCGAACTATCTGAACTACCCAAACTATCCGAACCCGAACCGAAACCAAATGAGAACCGAAACTATTTCAGGTATTTTCCGGTTTCTAATTTTACTATCCAAACCGAACCAAACTCGAAACTATACGAACCCGAACCAAACCAAAAATAGGTTAAGTAACCAGTGGATCCTCTAACCCCCTATCCAAACTACCTGAAACCCGAAATTTGGGTTAGTTTTTCATTGAATTGAAATTTGGATATACTTTTACATTTTAAATCAAGTTTTCTCCTTTATTTAAAGCTACATTATATTTTGGAAAAATTGCCAAAAGAGAACAAAAATTCAGCATAGTTGTCCATATAATATAAAACCATCATTTAGTTATCCCTTTAGTATATTTTTTTTCATAATCCAAAAAATAACCTTTGATTAATCTAATTAAACATATTAAGCTAATAGATTTAAAAAAAACATTTAAAAAGGGAAAAAAACAAAAATTTTTAAATTTTTTTTAGTAAAATAAAATTCGTAAAATATATAAAATAAAAATAATTTAAAAATTTGTTTTAATAAAACAATAAATAAAATTTATAAAAAAACTTTTTACAAATTTTTATTTTTATAAAAAGTTTAAAAAGTTTTTGATAAAAATTTAATAAAAATAAAATTAATAAACTTTATAAAAATAAAAATAAAACTTTACAAAGAGTTTTTAATAAAAAAATTTAAACAAACTTTATAAAAAATATTTTACAAAGAGTTTTTATCAAACTTTTTAATAAAAATAAAACTTTTTATTTTAATAAAATTTTAATAAAAGTAAACTTTATAAAACTAAAAATAAAACATTAGAAAAAGGTTTTAGTAAAAAACTTTAAATAAACTTTATAAAAAACGTTTACAAAGTCTTTTTTCATAAAAATCTTAAAACATTTGTAAATTTTTAGTTTTATTAAACTTAAAAAAATAGAACAAGTGTTTGTGAAAATCACAAGATAAACTTTGGAGATATCATAGATTTATGAAGAAAAAAATGTAAAATCATTTTTTTCATAAGTAAAATCGACCATAACACGTTTTAGGAAGTTAGAATATTTTTAGGAGATTTTTAGAATATTGTTTTAACTGAAACTTAATTTATTTTCTCAAAAAATCAGATATTCTTATCCGTAGAATGCGTCTTCTAAAAGTTTAAAAGAATGATAAAAATCCTGAATACAATTTCTACTTTAAGTAGACGTAAGAGTACATTGTAGAAAACACATTCTCTGAAATTTAGATTACTTTATAAAAGTACAAGATACATTCTTGGATACCTTTACGATTAGTAGAATGCACATTCTTCTTATTTAGAAATTTAGTAAATAGTAGAATGGACTTTCTAAGAATAGTAGATGAATGTGCTTATTTAGAAATCGTTTTCTACTATATCATTTTTGGTAGAAGACACATTACTTTTAGTAGAACATATTTTAAAACTTTTATTTATCAAGTTTTTGAACAAAACAAAAATTAACAGCTTGTATATATGGGTGTTTTACTAATTTTTTATATTTTTAATTTTTCTTATTCACAAAATTATTTATTTCAATAGTTTTCAAAAATACCAAAGATAAAAAGGATAAAAAATGGACAAAAATGGTTTTATACCAAAGGAACAGCAACCTAGTTTTTTTGTTTTCTTTCTGCAATTTCTCTTATATGTTTGTGTCTATTTTATGACAAATTAACTATGTATACCGTGTCTGTTTAGTCATAAAATCGTCAGTGATGGACCTATGTAATCTAATGGGGGTGTCAAGTGACACTCCTTAAATCAGTATAAGAATTATTTTGTTCAAAAAAAAAAAAATCAATAGCTCTTTTGGTGAAGTTCTTCGCCTTACACCGCCGCCGCCCCACCCCCACCCCCCAACAAGTTCCCGCCCGTCCGTCGCCCGCCCCCCCCCCCATAGATGTGTTCATTCCTGATTTCTTCATTTGGCTAAATATGTTTTGTACTTTAGTATATTGACATATCTACCTTTGCTTCATCAGTTTCATTTACAAATTGCCCTGAAATTTGGAACCAAATCTAAACTTCTTCATCAACTGTGAATATTGGGTATCTTTACCAATTTAAAAATATATAATAGACAACCCTCTTTTATACTACTGTACACGACAAAAAATCTTATAAGTCGTTTCTTTGATTTTCAGTCTAAAATATGACCATCCAAACTTCATAAGTATATGGTATATACATTACAATTTGAATACGTATAAAACAAAATCTCCAAACCATATATTTTTAAGAAACTTCATTTTTTCGTGAGAATGAATAAAAAATTTTATTATAAAAAAAATCGCTTTTCAAAATAATAGTATAGATTAATTCTATGACAGTAAACTTAATAGATTGATTACTCTTTGTAACAATACTTTATAGTTATTTAGCAAAAAAAAAACAATACTTTATAGTTTTAATGGTTTGTTAGTGTTTAGAGAAAATATACTAGACATAATGTTACGTTCACTTCATAAACTATGAATGGTGACAACAGTTTGTACGACACGAGATAAGTAAAATACATAGTACAGAACGATTTTATTGCGGTATATATAAGAAAGAAGCACTATACGGAATTAGTGTGGCTAATATAAAATAAATAGTACGGGACAATATTTTAATGGTGACATTTAATTTTCAATATATGTATGTTTTGAAGAGAGTAGATCATTTAACAAATTTTGTATATTTTTGAGATTTTATTTGTAATTTAAAAATATATATTAAAATAAGTTCCACACAGACCACATTATTATGCTCGCATCGCATCATGCGTTCTAATTTAGCAAGACTGAAAAATAAAATTTTGATTTTATATTATCTAATTTTTTTCTCTTCTTATAGAAAATAAAATGATGTGAATGGTGACATAGCACTACTAACCGCTCTATCCCGCTACATTTTTTAACATTTGTCCCCGTAATGATTCTTCTTTTAAATTATTGTCAAGTATATGATTGTTTTTTTCGGTGAAAACCGCAAACATAATTTTTACGATTATTAGCAGTTGTTAATTGTTATTGGCGATTAGCAAAGGTTGCATAGAAGATTCATCGGACGTTTGTTTCCTGTTTCCCAATCGGAATCGGAACTTCGTGGATAATAACATAATTTCGCTTTCAAAACGCTTCAAAAAATATTCTCTTAAAAAACACGTTGGAAACTTACGATTCTATTTTAGAATCATGCTTCAATTTCTATAAAAAACATAATGTCATAAATCAATAAAAATATAAAATCATAGTTTTAATTTATATAAAATCCAAAATTATATAGTAATGAAATAGAGAAAATAGAAATATACAAATATTAAAATTAATACTATAAATTATCTTTATGCATTGAACCTTTAATTAATATATATATATATATCATATATTCAAATATATTGTGTAAATTATTTATGAATTACGTGTATTTTCACAGTTTTTACATAAAATCATTTCAAAATTACAATAAATGAATAGATGCTTTATTTTAAATTTAAATCATATAATTTTTAGTTTAAAATTTTATAAAATTATCTTATATATATAGGGATATACACTTCCAGCACGTACCCACTTCCTAGATTTTTTTAAAAAAATCGCTTCTGCGTTTCCGCTTCTATTTCCATATAACATAGTTTGCAACAATTACAAAACAATATAAATCAAATTAAATTGTTCCAAACATTTTAAAATCAAAAGTGGTTTCTGCTAACATTCACGGCGGCGGTTACATAAAAATTATAAAAATATTTTCACAAATGATTTTAAAATTATAACTAAAATTTGGAAAATAAAATATTATAAACAAATATATTTTTATTGAATAAAAGTGTCATAATTTATTTTATAAAAACTTTAAACCAAGAATGTTCACTATAATTTTTAATCATTAATATATATACATGTATAATCAAAACAAGATATTCTTTTAAAATTTCTAATATAAATCTTCAAAACAAATTTTATTAAAATTATAACTTTTATCTAAATTTAATACTAAATAAATAAACGTAATATATTATTGGTTATATTATATTAAAATTATTATATTTTATCATAATAATATGTTTATAATTTTATGATGTTATGATATATTAATATTGATCATTTATAATCAAACCGCTGAAAAGGAAATGATAATCAACTGATTGATAGATTGGTTCAAAGATTAAATCATTTGGTTTAGTAATAGCAAAAAAGCTTCGCGATCAAAAAAACAATTATAACTTTTTTTTTTCAGTTACAAAAAAAAAAAGCTTAGCGATCAAAAAACATTTCTCAAAACTTTTTATTTTCGTCGGCAATAGGATATCAGATGAAACCTACCCGTCTATGGAAAAATCACTTTAAATCCTAATTTGATCGAGAATAGGTGAACTTTTGAACCAGAGAAAAAAAGTCGAGGTGAACTTCTACATTGCAATTGTATTAAAACACCACTGTAAAAACTAAAGCCAGGATAATACAAATGGTTCTAAATTGCAATTGCACTGAAACACCACTGTAAGAACTCACCAAAAAGAACAAATACCTCTATTTATATTTGACTGGTTGGAACGCACAATTTCGTGTGTAATTGTAGGAGTTTGTGGTTGTAAATGTTTTCTGTTTATAGGATTATTAAGCGGTTTTGATACACCAATTTTTTTTTTTTTTTTGGTGTGAGAACCGTTTATCTAAAACTGGATTCTCGACCGTTTATAAGAATATAGACCGCAAGTTTGTGAATGCACCGGTGGATATGCCTGAGTTTATGTCTGTAGTTGAAGGGTCCTGGTCCGGCACAGAGGTTTTGCACATCTCTACTTCAGCTTTTTTCAGACTATCAAAGAAGTTGAAAGCTTTAATGTAACGTCCCGACCCGTCCATGGTTAATGGACCATCCACGCCCGTTCTCTCGGTCCGCGGGCCCCATCCCATCCGACGGTCGGTCGTTAATTTTCCAAGGCTCGAAATCATTGTTTACTGAACCTGCAATCACCACCCGACCTTTTCCCGTGCTTTGGTCTCACTTACACGGTATAGCAAACTACTTCCCGATAGGTCACCCATCCTTTCACTACTCCGGCCCAAGCACGCTTAACTCTAGAGTTCTGAACGGATGTGTGACGGAAAAGGTAAGTCAACTTTAGTGACATAGGTAGCCAAATCTATTCTCTTAAGCCTTTTCAATATCACAACTCGGGATGTTACAATTCACCCCCTCTCAAAGAACGCAACGTCCTCGTTGCGCCTCACGACAAGTCTCAAGACGCCTCTCAGGTCAGAACTGAGACGGCTAACCAGCTCTGATACCACTTGTAACGCCCCGACCCGCCCACGGCTAATGGGCCACATACGCCCGCTCTCTCGGCCCGTGGGCCCCATCCCATCCGACGGTCGGTCGTTAATTTTCCAAGGCTCGAAATCATTGTTTACTGACCCTGCAATCACCACCCGACCTTTTCCCGTGCTTTGACCTCACTTACACGGTATCGCAAATCACTTCCCGATAGGTCAACCATCCTTTCACTACTCCAACCCAAGCACGCTTAACTCTAGAGCTCTAAACGGATGTGTGACGAAAAATGTAAGTCAACTTTGGTGACATAGGTAGCCAAATCAATTCTCTTAAGCCTTTTCAATATCACAACTCGGGATGTTACATTTAAAGCCAGTATTGAAGCAGCTCAGTAGAGAAAAGGTGGGGGAAATAGTAAAGAAGACAAAGGAAGCCTATAAAACTCTTTGTGAGGCCCAAACCAAGACCCTTGCAGATCCTATTCAGAGCAATATTGTGGCAGAATCAGTTGCTTATGGAAGATGGGTGTTTCTTTCTAATTTGGAGGAGAAGGTTATAAGTCAGAGAGCAAAAATTCACTGGTTAGATGTGGGGATGGTAACAACAAAAGTTTTCACAGAGCTGCAAATGTGAGGGAGATACGAAATGCGATAAGGAAGATAAAAAGATTGGATGGTTTGGTAGCAGAAACTCAGGAGGATATCAAAAAAGGAAGCAATTGATCACTTTTTAACTTCCTGACTCATAGTCCAGCAGAATACACAAGGATAGAAGTAGAGGAGTTGAAGTCTCTGCTGTCTTTCGAGTGTTCTGAAGATGATGGAAGAATGTTGATGAGACAAGTAACTATGGAAGAAATAAGAAAGGTTCTATTCTCAATGGCTGTTGATAAGTTGCCAGGTCCAGATGGATTCACGAGCGAGTTTTTTAGAGCTACTTGGGTGCTTACAGGAGGGGATTTTGTTATTGCAGTGAAGTCTTTTTCGATAAAGGATTCTTGCCTAAAGGAATAAACTCTACCATCCTGGTACTTATCCCGAAAAAGAACGATGCAAGCTTCATGAAGGATTACCGACCTATCTCGTGTTGCAACGTCATATGCAAGGTAATCTCCAAGCTTCTTGCAAATTGTATGAAAGACATTTTTCCTCTGTTCATCTCTGTGAGCCAATCAGCTTTCATGAAAGACAGACTCCTTATAGAGAATGTCTTATTAGCTTCGGAGTTAGTGAAGAGCTATCATAAGGAATCTGTATCAGAAAGAAGTGCAGTTAAGATTGACATCTCTAAAGCTTTCGACTCTGTTCAGTGGTCCTTCCTGTTGAATGTGCTTGCTGCTCTTAAGTTCCCGGAGAAGTTCATTCAATGGATTAAGAGATGTATCGAGATGGCTTCCTTTTCCATCTAAGTTAACGGTGAATTGGCAGGCTATTTAAACAGTAAGAGGGGTTTACGTCAAGACTGCTCTTTATCCCCATTCCTATTTGTCATCAGTATGCAAGTGCTATCAAAACTTCTTTGATAAAGCGGCAGCTGAGAGGAGAATTGGGTATCATCCTTACTGCAAAGAGTTGAACTTGACTCACATCTGTTTTGCAGACGATGTTTTGGTGTTCTCAGATGGAAAGAAGAGTTCGATAGAGGGCATTCTAATGGTTTTCCAAGTTTTTGAGAAGATATCGGGGCTTAATATAAGTCTTGAGAAATCAACGCTGTTTCTTGATGGAGTTAAAGAAGTAGATAGCGTGGCTATTTTGGACCAGTTCCCTTTCGACAAAGGCACACTCCCGGTCATGTATCTTGGACTCCCTCTCCTAACAAAGAGAATGACGGTGCATGACTATAACCCTCTTATAGCTAGAATCCGCACTAGAATTGCTTCTTGGACGGCTAGGCATCTCACGTTTGCAGGTAGACTCCAATTGATTGGGTCTGTCCTCTATAGCATCACAAACTTCTGGATGTCAGCATACAGATTATCCAATCAATGCATTCAGGAAATAAACAGCATCTGTGTAGCTTTTCTTTGGCCAGGGCTGGTATTATCCACTCAGAAAGCAAAGGTGGCTTGGGCAGATGTGTGTAAACCGAAAGATGAAGGTGGACTGGGATTAAAAAATTTATTAGAAGCAAACAGAGTATCCTGTTTAAAGCTAATCTGGCATCTTTTGAGTGGGATATCTTCATTATGGGTGAAGTGGATTTGGAAGTACCTCATCAGAAAAATATCTTTTTGGAGTATAAAGGAGGAGAGTACTCTTGGTTCTTGGATGTGGAAGAAGCTACTGAAGCTGAGACCTCTAGCTATGCAGTTGACAAATAAGGAAATAAGTAGTGGTGCTAATACTTCATTCTGGTATGAGAAATGGTCGCCACTGGGTCAACTGATTGAGTTAACGGGAGAAAGAGGAATGATGGATCTTGGCATCCCAAAGAATGCTACTGTGGAGATGGCGATTCAGATGTATAGAACCAGAGGGCATAGAGTTCACACTCTCCGGCTGATAGGTCAAGAGATTATGGCAATCAAAAGTAGAGGGCTTAATCAGCAGTATGATATTTGTCTCTAGAAAAGGGAGAATGGAGATTTTAAGGATGATTTTATTACGTCGCATACTTGGAATCTCACGAGAAGTACATCCCCAAAAGTAGCTTGGTTTAAAGGAATCTGGTTTGCGGAAGGTACACCTAAGTTCTCTTTTCTTGCTTGGTTAGCTATTCACAATAGGCTAGCTACAGGAGATAGAATCCTTAGGTAGAACCCCCAAGCTATCTCTACTTGTTGGTTGTGCAAAGCTGCTTTGGAAACAAAAAATCATCTCTTTTTCGAATGCTCTTTTTCTAAAGAAGTTTGGATGGGTACTGTTAAAAATCTGGCGGGTTTGGAAAATATCTATCAATGGAAT
This sequence comes from Raphanus sativus, assembly GCF_000801105.2. Classification (NCBI taxonomy): domain Eukaryota; kingdom Viridiplantae; phylum Streptophyta; class Magnoliopsida; order Brassicales; family Brassicaceae; genus Raphanus; species Raphanus sativus. The sequence goes on from NC_079515.1 coordinate 18,975,896, forward strand.
AGGCTAATTCAAGCTGTTGTTAACGGGGTTCAAGGGAGAAGTACTACTTTCCTGATGAGATACAGCCTCCAAGCAGTAGCTTATGCGATTTGATATGAGAGAAACTTAAGAAGAGTGGGAGAGCCTTCTCAACCAGCTGCGTGTGTGATTGCGAGATTGGATAAGTTAATTCGCAATAGAATCACGTCCATTAGAAGAAGAGGAAATGGGAAGCATGAGAAAGCAATGAGCATTTGGTTCGGAAAAAGCTAAAGAAGGGTATGGAAAATTCGGATGTCTTAAGGAGTTTTTGAAGTTTTATTATTATAAGTAGTTTGTAGAAAATGAAGCGGTAAAACATTCTGTCAAATTTTTTTTTTTATTTGAATAAATTTAAAATTCTTTCAACAAAAAAAAAGAATATAGACCGCTCTCAGCAATTTTAAAACCACAATTATCTGCTATAACAGATAAGAGGATTTTACCTACCATTTTTAGGGTTTAGCTACTTACCAAACTCACATAACCTAAATTTGAAAACACAAAGCGTTGGTCCAATATTCAGTAAGATAAGAGGCTCGTTTAAATTGTTTCCACACAATCTTACAACCCCACCAATCCGCATTATTATGATAGTGTCTTAGCAGTCTCTTTTCTTCATTGATTTAATTGATATTGATATTATAAAATAACAACTTTTTGGCATCATTTTCTTTTGGAATATTATTAGTGCACGTGACGAAATTGTCATCCACATATGGTTGTGTCAATAAGATTGGCCATTTTTACGTGTGATCTTTATTGGTAGGGGTGGCATAGATCGAATAGTACCATATTTTTTATTATTTGTTTTTTGTTTTGTATTTCACGGATATCTGATTTTATGATTCGCTGTGTTTTCGTAAAATATGGATATTCGATTTTCCGGGTATCCGGAAAATTTATAGACATTAGTAAATATTCATGGATATTTACGAATACTTTATCCATTTTTTTCAATACAAACAAATCTACAAAATGTTATACAAATTTATTTTTCTTAATTTTTTTCATAATATAAAAGATAAAATAAAAATTAATGAAAATAAGTGTTATATGATTTTTTTTAATTAATAAATTTTAGAAAATTTTTGTTTTTATAAAGATTTTATACTTTCTTAATTTTATATTTTATATGTAATTTTATAAAAGATATTAATAAAACTATATGTTAAAATAATAATTATATAAGATTATACATTTAAAACTCTATGTTTAGTCATAGATATTCATCTATCTGTATATATGTCGGAACAAATCAGATATTCACTTATATTTTTTTGGTATTTGTGATTTGATTCGCCTGTAACCGATATTGATTTTTAATATTTGCTTTACTTCAGAGACTTATGGATTCCCAACCTTACTTATTGGTACTTGGTAGGTACCCACTCGTATATGGAGAATTTTTTTGTTGACAATCAACAGCTATTCTATTAATCAAACTTGAAGTGGTCTAGGTAACTAGATCGGAATAGAAAACCCAATAAAACAAAACTCTTTATAGAAAGACCTCGCCGTCCTAACTAAAGAGTCTGAAATCTGATTTTGTGCTGGTCGTGGAATATGAGTGATCTTGAAGTCCGGAAAACATATCAGCAGAGTCTCTATCTTCTCATGTTCTGTTGCAAAACTTGACGAAGCATGAAGCTCTTTGATCATTGTGATCAAATTCTTGCAATTCGTTCTGAAGCTCTGACATGCAGAATGTTGAAGCATACTTTGCATCACAGTGCTTTCACTTCTGAATGTAAGGCAGACTCTCGCCGTATAAAATTTTGTGTTTCCATTAGTTGAATCTTCTCCAAGCTGTCTATCCAAACACATCCACACCCGCTTAACGGTGACGAAGATGTCCACGACCCATATATTATTATGCAGAAATTACCAAAGCTTAAGGCGTGGGGTTCCTCTATACTCTGATCTTGTGGAATTGGTGGCACTGATACACTAAAATTGAGCCTTTCTACTGTCAAGTTAACAGTGGTAATTGTAGTATTTGAGGTTCAATCCAGAGGATCAGTTTACACTTTTTCCTATGGGTTCAAAATTAAGCTAAGACAATATGGAGTTTTGATTGATTTGGTAACGTGCAAAACAAGAAAGCTATTGCAAATGTAAATTCAGATTAAAGAGAAGCCAGCCTAGGGTTAACTCATCGGATGCTAATACTTGTGAGCAAAATAATTATTCAAGCGCTAATAAGAACAGGTCCAGAACTCGGATCACTCAAGTAGAACAGCCCACTGTCATGGAACTGCCCCCTATGCTGATCAATCTTGATACCTAAACTCTCGTTTGGATCAGGACGCGCCATCAAGCAATAGAGATCAAGTCTGATATGTTCACCAAACACTCTAATATCTACTTTTGCTGATTAGGGATGCTATGTTCATTCATAACATGTCTAGTAACCAATTACATGGTTAATGAATATATTAAACATATGTTCATACATTAAATGGCCAGATTAATGCAAGCAGTAAAGATGGATATGAATGAAGACAATATAACGATTCAGTTATCTATGCTTAGCTCAAGAAATCAATACCCTAGATCCCTAGACAAGCTAGCAGACCACTCAGCCATATCACAAGAGATCAGAGACATTGATACTAAATAATACTACATAAAGATAAACAGAAACAAGAGATAGGGTTCAGGGGGTTATTCTCTATGGAGAGAGATAGCCTTCTCCCTTTACAAAGTAGCAAATCCTCATGTACAAAAGTCTCTAATGGTTTCTTGTGTAAAAACTAGCGTAGAATTATAATAGAAAAGAGGAAAAGAAGATATATCAATGTTGTTGGCGGCCTAGAGAGAAAAAGGGATAATTATGGCAAATTCTGAGATGTCTTGTAATTTCCTTAAAAATCTATGCCGCTGGAACATGCACTCGAGTGCTCCGTTTGTTCGGGAACAGTCTGTAAGGTTGCTCCGCTCGATCGGGAACAATCATCAGGCTGCTCCGCATGAAAATCACCAAATTGCACTTTTTCTGCCTCTTTTGCTCCAGCTGGTCCATCTTCCATCCAGTGCAACTCCAGACCTGAAATGACTCGATAAGAACTAGGAAGACTCGATAAATACTTGAAAACCAATTGGAAAACATATATACAAAATAATCAAAAACACCATATATCAGGCACCATCTCGTTTTCATTGAACATAACTTGACACTCGCTCTCTGCGTAACGAACAAACTCCAATTGATCCCTGTCTATCCCCTAAAGAGTTTATCATTGTGGGCCTTCCAAATATACCAGATTATCAAGAGATAAGGATTCCTGTCTAATTCTGGCTCGACAATGTTGTTCTTTCTCCAGAAGAGTTAATCCACATTAGCATAGATACTCGGTACCTGAAAGATATGTGGGCTTGTTGGTGTCGCTGATAGGGATCGAACTTGTAAAGATGGTGGGCATTCGAAGATGGCATAACAGATTCTTCTGGTTCTCCACATCTTAGGCAATAATTATCGCATCGCATATTAGGACGTATTAAATTCCTAGTTACTGCCACATGCCTGTTATCAATTGCCATATAAGATGACATATCTTCTGAGGCGCTTTTATCGTCCAAATAAAGGCTTGAAACTTAGTTATAGTTGGCTCTAGTACCTCCTTCTTCCTCAGTATTTAATAAATTACGAGCTACCCATTATCAAAATTTAACCGTGTATTGGCCATTCTTTGAGTAATTCTAACAAAATGTATCACAGCGATGAGTTGAGCTTATGGTCAAACTCCTTATGAAAAGTATCAGCAGGGTTAACATAATTCTCTAGCACTCCAACATTCCATTCCATCAATTCCTAATTAATAAGGTCAATGACTTTTATGTTAGGATGCAAAACTGGTGCTGCAGAACAAGTGAGTCTAGCTGGTGTTGTAGGGCTCCATAGATCCTTCCAAACCTTGACCTCATATCCAGAGTGTACCTTTCGTGCCATTGAAATACTGATCCACACATAGGATGAACTGTTTACAGGGATAATTCGTAAAGGCGAACTCAGTTTGTAGTATCTATTCTTCAAAACTCGAGCCACTAAAGAATCCAGGTATTGGAATAGCCTCCATAGTTGTTTTGTTAGTAACGCCATGTTGAACTCGTGGATTTTACGGAAACCAATCCCTCCCTCCTCCCTTGGTAAAAAAATATTTTCCCACTTTGCCTTTTGAATTCCTCTTTTTGGCGGGTTTGAACTCCACCAAAATTGTACAATGACAGTTGCAAGGTTTTCACATATCTCCAACGAGAGTAAGAAGGTAGGTATAACATATGTCGGGAGAGCTAGCCCAATGGATTTTATCAACACGTCCTTTTCTCCTTTTGTAACAATAAATGTTTAAAATATTTGTTCAAAAAAAATGTTTAAAATATTTCTAAGTAAAGGAACTATAACTTAACTCCTAAACAATAACAAATAAGTTCCTACATTATTGGTAAAGATAAATGTTTAAAAAGAATTCAGTAAATGAACTAATTAGTTAACTACTAAATAACAAATATTAGGGGTGCATGTTTGGGTTTTAGATTCATCTTTAAGATTTATATTTTGTGTTTTGGGGTTTAGATATATTTGTCAGGATTAACCATCACCAAAACTGAATCAAGAAAACTTACAGATACACATTGTGATTTGACTATAGAAAACTAAATTGTATGAAAGAATGACGTGCAACCTTAAATTAACGTGAAGTAAATCGTGTATGTGTTATCATTTGATATAAAACTGTAGAACTAATAATGCTAAAAACCATACAAAATAAATTAATCACATAACCTTTAAATAAAAAAGGAAGCAAAAGACTTTTACCATCTTGTCAAGTTCCTCACTAAGCCGTACAAAAACTTGAGCATGCAGAGCAAAACCTTGACAGCCTTATTTAATAAAGAAAAACTGCAATTCTCAGAAAAAAATGAAAACATGTAAGAACTACAAAACAAAAGGTTGTGATTTACCCACAATATTGATTTTTGAAGCTTTGATTGACGAAAACCATTATTTCGTTACTTTAAACTGTATGAGCAATTCCATTAACTCATTGAGCATTAACCTACACATGATAACAAATGATAAACTTAGTTTACGGGAAACCAAAATCATATAAAACACAAAGAAAAACTATACTAAAGCTTAAAAAAAAGTAGGTAGGCAAAGAGGACAGCCTAATAATTTCGACTACGGACCAATGGCATCACTCAAACCTTATATAATGGGGAGAAGAAGTGTCATTAAGATTGTTACATAATTATAGGCAATCAAATGTTATTGTTATTTAATTTTTAGATTAATTGTAAGATATTGCTTGATTGTTAAGCATAATATAATTATTAAGAATATCTATACTATTAAAGCAGAATCCCTATTAGGATTCTGCCATTTTTTTTTGAGTTATTTACAAACCAATACCATTACTTAATTTTAGTGCATTGTTATTAATTAAAAACAGCTAGCAAATAAATCTATTTAAGGAATATTCCAATCCTTCGTCAAATTTATTCGGACTATTTATTTTACATAAATACATAGATTTTGGTACCTTTTTCTTTTTTTTGTCGTTAATTGATTCAACTTCATTATTTTATTTTTATTACAACACCTAATAACATGGACATTAACTATCGCATTTCCTCTTTATATATAAAAGTATTGTTTTCTCTTTATTCAGATATACCATATCATGAAATAAAAACGTGAATAAACTATCAGATGCCAAAATTATTTATGAAATTGAATAGTGGTGTTACATTTATAAATAGAGTTGTCATAGACTCACAGTTTGCAAAACTCAAGAAAAGTATAATACATTTACGATGTGTTATGTATATATATATATATATTTTTTTTTTTTTTTTTTGTAAAATTAAAAATATTCATGAATAGTAAATGATCAGTACTGTTACATGTATTTCTGTAATATAGTTAATATAATTTGTTTATCATATATACTTAAATAAGTTAAACTTCCTTCAGTGAGGTCGTTTTCTATAAAGAAATTTCCTTTGCTCTATATACAGGTTAAAATTTTAAAAATTTTAGATAACATTATGAAATGTTAAAAAAAAATTATACCAAAATATGTTTTATCTAATATATTTTAAATTAAATGTAATTTTTTCTAAATCAATATTACATATGCTTTTACAAAACTATAATTTTACATAAATCCTAACTAATAAATTCTAATTATTTTAATTAATATTTAAAAAACTTTAACCTTTTTAAACCAAACTATGATAATGTATAGAATTTTTTACAATTACCAAATTTCTGGATTATTTTATTTATACAAAATATATATTTAGTAGAAGCGGGTTGAACAAACAATTTTTTTATTTTTATTATGAACTAATAAATAGGTTAATAATTTTATCAACAAAAAATAATCCCGCGCTTTAAAAAGCGCGGGTCAAAATCTAGTTCTTTTTTAAAACAATAACCGATTGCCATATAACAGAAACGTAAAGTAAGTAATGATCGATTTTTCAGTGATTTAACATTTAATTAGACATTTAATATTTAGATATTGCTTGATTTTAGCTATGATTGAACAGGAAATAATCGCAGACCGGATTATAATTAGGAAAACACGGTTCAATGTCAAACCATTAAAATGGTTAAAGTTTAACCGGGATTGAAAGTACTAAACTATCCTTACTAAAAAGGAAGGAAATGTTTAAACGGTAGGGACATAAACAGTAAAATATTAAAATTGTATCATGTTTTAATAGTATAGAAACGCGGATTTATTTTTTTTATTTTTTTTTAATTGACAAATATTTAGTAAATGTCATATTTCATATGTTTGTGTTTTTTTATAAAAGACTTAAGCTTTTTATCTTTCTTTATCATATTTCATTTTAAATGAGTATTTATGTTTAAAAAATTAAACTTTATTCTATAATAAATTAAGTTTGTATAACTCTGATAAATTAATTTTATTATGTGGTTAATTTTTTAAATAAAAAAAATTATATACTTTTAATGAAGATTTATACTTTTCAATGAAACAATTCAAAATTTTTTAAGAATGCTTAAATTATATTAAAAACATAATAATTAAGTGTTTAATTTTTGTTAGCTGCACAAAATATTAAAAATGGTTGAAAAGAAATTATTTGAACTTGAACTTAGTGGCCCAAAAGAAAAAATAATTGGATCTGATTTTTTAATCAGTCCAAATCGCACAAGAGAGATCTGATATGGACAGTGGGTTGGATCCGCAAAAAAATAACTCAATATAAATGTGTTATTAATATTACTTGATTGTCTTTAATGAAACCTCCAATGCTAATAAAGAAAAGAGTATTTTTAGTAAAAAAACCAATATGATAATCTGCATAGTTTAGAGTTATGGTTTTTTGGTATGGAGTTTGTACATAGTTAAAATCCTACACTTATATTTTACGGTTTAGAGTTCTACTTTTAACATTAATTCTGATAGGTGAATATCCACCGATTGATTTTAATAAATTCATATACACATCTATTTTTAATTATGTTTTTTTTAGTAGTGCTGCAATGTGAATGGCCATAAAAGTTCTCCATTTTGATTGGTTGTATATATTCTTGTTTAATTTATTAAAAAAAATAAAAAAAAAATCCAATAGCATACCATTGTAAATAGATTTAAATCCGCATTTTCAAAGCACGAAATTATTATTTTATTGACAAAAATATCCCATTTTAATTTACATTTTATATATATATATATAATTACATTTGTGTACATCATCCATTTAAATAAAGGTAAGTTATTTTTAGATTTTAAAACTTTTCCACATATTATATAAAATATGGTTATAATTATGTTAGATTTGACCCATATCATAATGAAATATTATTATTTTTTAAAGAAGTTAAAATAATTATTTTATTTCATTTTCTAAAGGTTGTTACAACTTTGTTTACATATGGAAATCATATGAGTATCCATTTTTTTCAAATCTTTAGTGTTGATCTCTTTTAAAGTTTTAGTATGTTATAAAATTATAAGCCTAATAGTTCGACAGTATTAATTATTCCAAATATCGAAATCATATGAGTATCTATATGATTCTGTTAATGGGTTTAAGTAGAGACAATGTTAATTATACAAATGTCTTCGATGGGCTGGGGATTAATTGATTCCATGGGCCCTGTCATTCATAGAGATTGATATTTAAAAACAACTCTGCTTCTGATTGGTCAAATTTCTTGGTAGCTAAAATATTTAAGAAAAAAAAAATAATAATAATGGCATTCTTTAGTAAATAACTCAGAAACGTCATGATAAAAAAAGACCTCTCTCTAGTTTTCCTCTCACTTCTCTATAGAAAACTCCTACCGTCGTTAATCAGTCTCCGGCCGGCGGTTCCGGCTTTCTTAGCCGCCGCCGGTCCGGTCATCGTCTAGGTTTTCTTATCCTCTGTTTTTCTCCTTTTCTTTTAGTTTACGGCCATGCATCTTCGTCTCTGGTGGTGGTCCGTCTTGGGTCTTTCGGGAAACGGTGGTTTATACTCCGTTCTTCGCCTGCGTTTGACTCTTGGGCCGTACCGTTTCCGTCTTCGGTATTGGTCGCCGGCTTCTGATTCCTAAGGATGCGTTCGAGCTGAGAGTAGGGTGAATTGTTATGGTGGTTGGTGGCTGATTTCGGAGGAGATCTCGGCGGCGCCGATGGAAACTCTCTAAAATCGGGCCCTTGAAGAATGACGCCGAATCTTATACCTTTAATATTTGTTGTTGGAGGTGGTTTCGGCGTCCGTTGGTCTTGTCCCGGTGTTTCCGGTGGTTATGTTGTCGTTTGGTTCAGCGTCGATCTCTGTTGGGGATGGAGTTGGTGACTTGAAACTCCGGTGAATGTGTGGTTGTGGCCCCGGCGGCGAGCTCTAACCGATTGAGACGACGAAGCATCAGCGCCCAACACGCGTCTCTTCGGTGGTTGTGGATTCAACACGTGGAGATGTGCTGTGCGGTGAAGCGGTTTGTTGGGTCTCGATTTTCCATTTGGGTTTAGAGTGGTTTGTGTTTGTGGGCCTTTTGGTTTGTTCAGTTGTTTCATGGGTTGTGTATGGACCTTTGTAAAATATCACTTTATATTAATAATATTTCAGATGGCAAAAAAAAAACAAAAAAAACTCAGAATACTATGGGCAGAATCCCAAGAGATATTCTACATTAATATTATAGATTTATAAATTATTTATAATAATTTAAGAGAGTTAGTTTAATTTTTTACAATTAAAATTATAATTTCTCATATTAGGAAAGAAAATAAAATGGTTACAAAAATAATATATATTTTTAGGTAGTAAAATGAAAAGAAAATATTTTATAGAATAGTAATTAAAAATGTTTAGAAAATTAAAGAAGAGAAAAGGAACAGCATTCTTGTTATATTTTTACGTTTCATTCAAAATTTCTTAATGCGACATTACTCTTCTTTAGATGGTTTGATACACATTTTAAAATTTGAATAAACTGTGTTGTTACAAAGTGTACTTCTTATATTTCATGTGGTATTCAAAAAAAAAAAGGAAAAAAATTTAACGCAGCACATATGCTCGAACATGGACTGGGTGGGGTACACTTTAGCTTTTACTACCGAACTAGGTGATATCCGCGCCTTGCGCGGAGTGAATGAATTAAATAAAGATTAGAATTTTTAATCTATAGATATTAAAATGGTAAAAGTTTTAGGCACAAATATTACATATTATATAATGAAAAATTGAAAGTCATTGTGCATGTTATAAAAAATAAGCTTCGATTTATTTTTGGTTAGGTGTAATTGAAGTAAATTTTATGAAAGTTTGTCTTCCTATAAGAGTAGTTTACAATTTGTGCAATTGTTTAGATTTTTTTTAATTTTTTAAAAAACTTGTTTAGTAATGTTTCACAAGTAAATCCCCAAAATTTGTGTGTGGTTCTTAATTATTAATGATAATTTAAATAGATTTATAGTAAATTAAAAATATTAACCGAAACCAAAAAGCTGATTGTGTATATCAATTTTCTATTTTTCGATATTGTATAAATTACGGTTAAATTTAAATTTTCTTAATATCTATCTTTCCTTAGAATAATAATGTTATTTAAATTTGCATATAAAACTTAAATTTAATATTGAATCGAATTTGGTTAAATTACGATCATAACCTATCTTTGATTCATATGTAAATTGATGAACAATAACATTATTAATCTATTAACATTTATTGAGATTTCTTAATCTCAAGGTCTTGTGGCTTAAGTTAAGGGATTGCAATTTATTATAAATTTTGATTTTGTATTTTATGTACTTCGTAATATCAATTCATAATATTAAAAATATTAATGACATAATTGACATTTTGATTCGCCTAAGCACATAAAATTGAATTAATATATGCGCAATTAATGACATGATTATGATTTATACCGATGATGGTCATTATCATAATGACATGATCATGAATTGTAATGTATTATAGGAAACGGTAAATGTCTTTATTTCGGTCAAACATATTGAATTGCATACCAAGTTTAGTCAGAAATTGATTAAGATAGAGTAAAAAACACTTAGAGCATGTACTATATAGATCACTAACTTTTTATAAATAACATATAGATTTATATACACATTTGTACTTTAGCTGGTTCTAGAATTATTTTTTTTTATTTTAAATCTAAACTGAAATAAATAAATTTCAAAATTATCGACCAAGTCAATTATTATTTTCAATATAGTTTAGAATATTTGGAAACTGATATTAATTGGTTTTAGATTTATTTTTTATTTACTTAGTAAACATTAACTCAATAACATATTAATAACTGACATGGTTAATTCCACCTCGATTTGAAAGATAATGAACAGTCTATGCCAAAACTTTAATCCTAATAATCCATAACTTTTATTTTAAATTTTAAATTTTTCAAAAGTATTATAACTAAAAATAAAAAAATAGGAAACAATATTGACTATGATATTTGAACATATTAAATAATCTAATAATTTATACGGTCAAAATTATTTGCATGTTAGTATTAATGTTGATTGCTTAGTTAAAAATGTTGGGCTTAAATTAAGGGATTGCAAGAACTAAATTTAATATTGTTTAATTAGTTAAGAAACTATACCAATTATATCTGCTTATTCAATTTATAAATATATTTTCAAATCATCAATTAAATTATATATGTATAGACGATAATTCGTACAGTTTCTTCTGGGTATATTTGCATAAAAATATTAGTAAGTATAACTTTTTAAAATTTAGATATAGATAATGATCACTTACCAACTAAAAAATCAGGATAGAATGTTCCATCTAATATCAAACGATAGGTCACATGTTGAAGGCCAGAGAGTTGGTTTGGGAGATCTTCACAGTTTCAAACCCTGGTGGTAGGAAAAGAAACAATCTTGTAAGGGTGGTTGGTTGTCCGGTAAGAACCGTATAAGGGGGTCAAAGAGAAATTAAAAAGAAGTTTGGAACATTCTTGGATGAAGAAAGGTTCAAACTGGTGCACCAGTCCCTTTTAATTGAAAGCATGGATCTTATCTCCCTAAAAAAATGTGGGCATCAGATACAAAACAAATTACAATATCGATATTTTATGAAACTATATACAAAGAACAACTTACTTTAGCATCCACGAAAACTATTTCTATCGTCTCTCCACCAAAAGACATGTACTGCTTCCAGAGTCTAATGAATTTCACTCTTATCGAACAATATATTTATAGTGAGAAATATAAATTACACGGCTTTATTAAACGGAAAGTGTATAATGTGATTGAGAGATCAATTAGTTGTTATCATATTAGGCTGATTCCAAGATTTAAGTTTCCTACATATTTAAATTTATCAATTTGCTTCAATATTGCATTAATTACATTATTTCAAAGATTAAATTTATGCAGCAAGTATTACACGACTTTTGTCAATATAATGTGAATTCAAACAAAAAAAAATCAATCATAATTGCCAAAGATAAATGCAGAGATATTATAGGAAACATGTTATTTAAAATATAGGAAATTCATGTATAAAATTAATCAGAAAGATGAAATATATGAAATTGATAGAAAACAAATTTAAATTAATTGTTACTGGCAAGTGAATACAAATCTAACATTATTTTGATTCAGTCGTGAGAGTAATTGCGATTGATCATCCCCTTTTTATTATAGAAACATAAATCGTAAAATATAGATATATATTATATGATTTATTCATGAAATATAACCAATATTTGTTAGCTGGCATAATTACACGGCATCTCCTTCAGGTAACAAATAAATTTGTTTATTTAACCCCGAACTTGTATAAAAAAACTGTTATAAATAATGCATAAAATAGTGGTGGTCAACGACTATGTTATATAGAAAAAGACTTCCACCATTATGTTCACGAAAACGACTTTGGTAAAATTCACTATGAAACTTTGATAAGAACCATTGCAGATTTAAGGTGATCATATATTTCCTTTCCAATAGTGTACAAAATTGATTAATCACTACTCCTATATTTATGGGAAGTTGCTAAAAAATAAATAAATAATATTTACTAAGAATTTTTTTATAGAATAAATCAATGCATGAATTAGTTTATGTCGTTAATATGGGACATATGTATAGGGTTTAGACTGATGTTATTTTAGATTCAAACACATAGTCAATACACATAGTGTATAAAATAATTTTAGATTCAAAAAAATACACGTAATAACTTTTTATTTTGAATATAAAATTCATTTTGAATAAAAAAATTAGACCAATACGTAACCATCTATATTCATTTTGAATAAAAAAATTAGAACAACATGTAACCATCTATATTCATGTTGAATAAAAAATTAGACCAATATGTGATGTGATACATATATATGTGATGTCATATAAATGATTACAACTTTATAGATGTGATACGTATATATGTGTATATATGTGATATGAATGTTGGCAAAGTTAAAGTAATTTAAGGGACTATACAAATGTTTAGTTAAATAATAATATTTTGATCAATGGCATGTTATGTAATTACTCTAGTTAACTAAGGTTTTTAAAATAGAATAGGTGAGAAGGCTTGTGGAGTTGCCACCTAAGATATAGATAATGATCACTTACCAACTAAAAAATCAGGATAGAATGTTCCATCTAATATCAAACGATAGGTCACATGTTGAAGGCCAGAGAGTTGGTTTGGGAGATCTTCACAGTTTCAAACCCTGGTGGTAGGAAAAGAAACAATCTTGTAAGGGTGGTTGGTTGTCCGGTAAGAACCGTATAAGGGGGTCAAAGAGAAATTAAAAAGAAGTTTGGAACATTCTTGGATGAAGAAAGGTTCAAACTGGTGCACCAGTCCCTTTTAATTGAAAGCATGGATCTTATCTCCCTAAAAAAATGTGGGCATCAGATACAAAACAAATTACAATATCGATATTTTATGAAACTATATACAAAGAACAACTTACTTTAGCATCCACGAAAACTATTTCTATCGTCTCTCCACCAAAAGACATGTACTGCTTCCAGAGTCTAATGAATTTCACTCTTATCGAACAATATATTTATAGTGAGAAATATAAATTACACGGCTTTATTAAACGGAAAGTGTATAATGTGATTGAGAGATCAATTAGTTGTTATCATATTAGGCTGATTCCAAGATTTAAGTTTCCTACATATTTAAATTTATCAATTTGCTTCAATATTGCATTAATTACATTATTTCAAAGATTAAATTTATGCAGCAAGTATTACACGACTTTTGTCAATATAATGTGAATTCAAACAAAAAAAATCAATCATAATTGCCAAAGATAAATGCAGAGATATTATAGGAAACATGTTATTTAAAATATAGGAAATTCATGTATAAAATTAATCAGAAAGATGAAATATATGAAATTGATAGAAAACAAATTTAAATTAATTGTTACTGGCAAGTGAATACAAATCTAACATTATTTTGATTCAGTCGTGAGAGTAATTGCGATTGATCATCCCCTTTTTATTATAGAAACATAAATCGTAAAATATAGATATATATTATATGATTTATTCATGAAATATAACCAATATTTGTTAGCTGGCATAATTACACGGCATCTCCTTCAGGTAACAAATAAATTTGTTTATTTAACCCCGAACTTGTATAAAAAAACTGTTATAAATAATGCATAAAATAGTGGTGGTCAACGACTATGTTATATAGAAAAAGACTTCCACCATTATGTTCACGAAAACGACTTTGGTAAAATTCACTATGAAACTTTGATAAGAACCATTGCAGATTTAAGGTGATCATATATTTCCTTTCCAATAGTGTACAAAATTGATTAATCACTACTCCTATATTTATGGGAAGTTGCTAAAAAATAAATAAATAATATTTACTAAGAATTTTTTTATAGAATAAATCAATGCATGAATTAGTTTATGTCGTTAATATGGGACATATGTATAGGGTTTAGACTGATGTTATTTTAGATTCAAACACATAGTCAATACACATAGTGTATAAAATAATTTTAGATTCAAAAAAATACACGTAATAACTTTTTATTTTGAATATAAAATTCATTTTGAATAAAAAAATTAGACCAATACGTAACCATCTATATTCATTTTGAATAAAAAAATTAGAACAACATGTAACCATCTATATTCATGTTGAATAAAAAATTAGACCAATATGTGATGTGATACATATATATGTGATGTCATATAAATGATTACAACTTTATAGATGTGATACGTATATATGTGTATATATGTGATATGAATGTTGGCAAAGTTAAAGTAATTTAAGGGACTATACAAATGTTTAGTTAAATAATAATATTTTGATCAATGGCATGTTATGTAATTACTCTAGTTAACTAAGGTTTTTAAAATAGAATAGGTGAGAAGGCTTGTGGAGTTGCCACCTAAGAAATGGTACACTTGTAATAAACACATGAACTAAAGGTTTCTTTTAAAAGTGGTCTCCTCAAATAATAGAAAGGAGATTAGCTGAACATTACTCTTCGCTTAGTTGTTGCATAAAAATTAGTATATATAACTTAGTATGTGGCATGTGCCACACCCACTTCCTAGTTGGTTTCGCCCCTGTACATATCAAAGAGAGTACAACTACCATAAAGCATGAAACATGATTCACAACCATGAAGTAGAGCTTGAATGAACAGTACAGACATGAATATTACAAAGAGCTTTGTTTTCCCAAAGTGGAAAGCCTGTGAGAAATGCATATGATGTAAGTCATCAAGAACCTGTAGGAAATTCAAGACAAAAACCTTTTCCATAGAAATCCAGCGAGAATTCCAGCAGATTTCCCAAGAATATGGTATACTATTTCCTAATTATTATTTTTTTGATGGATAAATTCATATGGATCTGGGTATAAATTTACTTACAAACGAATACGCACAAGATATCAGCCAATTCATGGTGTTAGATCAACGACAACCGAAAGCAACAACCGGTAAGTAAAAATTCGTGCTCTACTTGTAAGAATAATGTACATGTTAAGAATAGAGAAATGTGGAAGCATTTATATTTGAAAGGATTTGTAACGACTCAAATCTCGGCCCGGAAACATTTGGCCCAATAAAACCAAGTTACACTAAAAAAACCTTAATTTCTTCTTATTTAAAGAAAGATTTCGTGGTGGCCTTTGACAGAGACTTTTAGGATGGCGAAACCCTGCCGGAATGCCTCCGGAGCAGCCACATATATCCACCATGAGGAGAAGCCATCACACCATCCGAAAAGAGAGATTAAGACTCAGTAGACACGTTTTGGGGGAACAGAAGAACTATCAATCAAAACAGATAATTTTGAATCCAACTTTTGAGGTTATGTTCTATACTCATAGATATATGTTTTTGTTATAGAGAAAACAGAGTGATAGTGACGTGGGGTGGAAGTTTAAGTCGTTAGAAGCTAAAGCGAATAGAAGAGAGACACGTGTAGAGTTTGTTGTTATTGATTAATGCGGTATTAGGAAACACTGACTATACGACAATGAGGGTTCGTGGTACACAAGGAAAGAAGAATCTCTACATTTTGCTAGACTCAGGCTCGACCCACAACTTCATTGACACAAGAATTTCTGATATATTGGGTTGTAAGGTAGAACCTGCAGGTCGTAAACAAGTAGCAGTAGCAGATGGGAGTAAAATTGGCGTCTGTGGGAAAGTCAGTAACTTGAAATGGAAGTTCTTGAACTATGAGTTCAAAGCAGACTTCATGGTGATTCCAATGGGTGGCTATGATGTGATATTGGGAGTACAATGGCTATCTACTCTAGGTCCAATAACTTGGGACTTTAAAGAGTTAGAGATGTCTTTCAAGTGGTTAAACAGAAGAGTGATGCTTCATGGAATTAAACCCGGATCAGTAAGAGAAGTGAAAGCGAAGAGAGTAGAAGAGCATATAGAAGAAGACATAAAAATTCATATGATTTTCGCTTATGAAGAGAAATGAGATGGAGTTGTGGAATTTGAGAAGAGAAGCAATGGAAGAGATGAATGATGAAGAGCAGAAACAGTTAAAGCTGTTAACAGAGGAGTATATTATGATCTTTGAAGAGCTGAAGCAGTTACCACCATTTTGTGAGCATCATAACCACAAAATCACGTTAATGGAAGGTTCTAATCCAGTGAATCAGAGACCTTATCGGTATGCAGTTTATCAGAACAACGAGATTGATAAAATGGATCAAGAACTACTTAACGCAGGGACAGTGCAGCCAAGTTCGAGCCCTTATGCATCACCAGTTGTATTGGTTAAGAAGAAGGACAATACATGGAGGTTGTGTGTAGACTACATGGACGAGTTATGAGGATCAAAAGTGTATTAAAAGATCGATCTGAGAGCCGGTTATCATCAAGTACGCATGGATCCTCAAGACATACACAAGACGGCTTTCAGAACCCACAGTGGGCACTATGAGTACTTGGTAATGCCATTTGGACTTACCAATGCTCCTGCGACTTTTCAGGGATTGATGAACCATGTGCTCAAAGATTATCTATGAAAATTTGTGCTCATTTTCTTTGATGATATTCTCATCTATAGTACCACTGTGGAGGAGCATTTGATACACTTGCAGATTGTCTTTTAAGTGATGAAAGTGAACAATCTGTTTGTAAAGAGAAGCAAGTGTGCGTTTATTACAAGAAGGGTGGAGTATCTTGGTCACTTCATTGAAGCTCAGGGTATATCTACAGATCCTAGTAAAGTCAAAGCAGTTGCAGACTGGCCAATACCGAAGAATCTGAAAGCTTTGAGAGAGTTCTTGGGTCAGTCAGGGTATTACAGAAGATTCGTGGAAAGCTATGGTCTAATAGCTCGACCTTTAACTGCTCTGACTAAGAAAGACGCTTATAGTTGGAATGTAGAAGCACATGAAGCATTTGAGAATCTGAAACAAGTATTTTATCAGATCATGTTGCAAAAGTTCACATCGACATTTTGGAGAGACCTTCAAAAGGCACTCGGGACAAAGGTTCACATGAGTACAGTTTATCTTCCGCACACAGAAGGACAACCAGAGAGGACTATTCAGACTTTAGAAGATATCTTCATGACTTGTGTTTTGGATTAGAAAGGAAGCTGAGAAAAGTACCTACCTTTAGCAGAGTTTACCTATAATGACATCTATCACTTAGTTGGACATAAGTGGGAGAGAGATAAGACTTGGAACCATCAATGGTTTTAGAGACGATATAGCAAATGGACATGCTCAAGCCCGGCTTAAGAAAGCCATGACCGTCACAGAAGTTATGCAGCTAAGCGTCGTAACGATTTGAAGTTTCTTGTCGGCGGTCGAGTATACCTGAAAATAAGGCAATTCAGAGAAGATCTAAGACTTGAAATTTAACAACATTAAATCGAGATATATGATACCACATCCTATTATGGAGAGGATTGGAGCAGTTGTTTGCTGACTGGATTTATCACCAGAGTTATTAGACTTCCAATACATGTTTCATGTGTTTATTTTGAAGATAGTCGTGAGAGAGCCATAGCTCAGTTTTCAGCAGCTGCCAGATGACATCGGAGAGATTGTATGCATCTTGTCATTCAGTGGAGATTTTCGATCGCCAAGAGAAAACGGTTTAAGGGAATGACGACAATGTTGGTTAATGTTTGTTGGACGATTCAGAGCTCTTTTAGTATGTTAATGGACATCATACTCAGGAATGAATTCGAAGACAAATTTCTTGTAAATAGGGGAGTAACGACCCGAATCTCGGCCTGAAAAAATTTGGCCCAACAAAATCTAGTTACACTAAAGAAACCCTAATTTCTTCTTATTTAAAGAAAGATTTCGTGGTGGCCTTTGACAGAGACTTTTGGGATGACGACACCCTGCCACAATGTTTGCAGAACAGCCATATATATCCACCATGAGGAGGAGCCATCACACCATCCGAAAAGAGAGATTAAGGTTCAGTAGACACGTTTTGAGGGAACAGAAGAACGATTAATCAAAACAGATAATTTCGAATCCAACTTTTGAGGTTATGTTCTATACTCATAGATCTATGTTTATCAGAAAGCGGATCATCATTTGGAGTTTTCATCTAATAGTTATGGTTATATCTTTGGGGCTGTTTGTTGTAGATCGGATCCGCCGACAGTCAATGTTTTCCCGTTGATTTAGAAGGAACCAGGAAACGAGCGACATATCAATGGAAATCTATCGTTGTAAGCTTTCCATATCACCTTCCCAATCGTCAAACCAATGATTGGTTGGAAAGTTAATTATGTTTCTTCTTGGCGGTAATTAAGTTGTTGTGTTAGAGAGTCAGTTCCGATCAGTCTCGGTGTAAGCGAGAACCTGTCGAGAGAGATAAAAGATTTCAGTCTGTAAATTTCTCAGTAAGTATTTAACTCTTTTATCTACCATCTCCAACAAGCGGAATGTTATTTGGAGTTATATTCTGAAAGTTATGTTTGTTTTCGTGAGAGATATTGGTGCAGCCTTCGTTTGCGACCAGTGTGGAAGTGAAGACATTTTGGTTAATTAAATGGTTTCCGATCAGAGTAAACTCGGTGGCTATGGACAGAGGACATATGGGACTACATTCGTACCGGAGGGATTGAAAAGTTAACGGTCGGTTTTTGAGTTATTCATCTTGTTTTTTTAGGGTTCAGTTCTGCCAGAATAATCATATCCATTTTTTTAGAGAGTTCCGGAGTTGCTGTTTTGGAGCCGTCAAGGTTAATTATGTGTTTTCTAAGGTTATCTTCATAACCTATGGCAAAGGTGAGGGTTACTCCATTAAATCTCGAGCTAGTTTAGTATTACCATTTTGGAATGTTTAGTTTCGAAATATGATAAGTCTGTGTGAATTGAGTCTATTTGAGAGTATTGTTTCATTATTGTTTATTGATTTTTAAACTGGATTAGAATAATAGAGGGTTCAACGGTTGTGTGAAATGATTGATGCTGAGCATTGTTATATATATGTATATATATAGTTATGAGAATGGACTAGGTGTGGGTTGTGAGTTCGGAGATGTTCGGGCTTCGACGCTACAGTGAGATTTGGGCGTGAATTCAAAGATGTTTGCGCTTCGCCGCTACTATGTGGGGCATGGTGCAGAGACGTTTATATTTCAACGCTATAGTGGACGGGGGTACAGAGACAGACTGTACTAGCGACGCTTCGAGTATATGTATATATCCTTATGAGGAGATGCGTGGTGCAGAGAGTAGTTGTGTGTTATTAGCGCATTGATTGTTGTTCTATGTTGTGTTATAAGCACCGTGTTTGTTTCATGCTAGAGCTGGACCTACATTTTTGTAGTGCTATGAACTGAGTCAGTGATTTGCGGTTCTATACATCACTGAGTGACTCCCCTGTTGTTCATCCCTCTTTCTTTCCCCTTTCAGGTGAGACTGACAGACAGAAGTGATTGCTATCGGATTGGTACTTTTGGGTGTTTATTTATTTTTTTCAGACTTCCGATTTTATGCTTTATCGAGATTTTGAGATTTAGTCTACTATTTGGATTTAATGCTATTTATTGGATTTATGGAGATTTGAGATTATCTATGCGGAGTAATAAATAGAGATTTCAGGATTATTTCTTTATTTATTTATTTCTTTCTCATTTATTATTATTATTATATTTCGGAAATGCGGGAGTTACAGGGTTTATGCTGTGTCACAAAATTTGATATCTTCATGCAAAACCATCAGATTATGGTAGTAGTACTAGTGAACCTCATACTGCATATTGATTGGATGAAAGAACAAATGTATAGTTTGGTGTAGTACTATTCATATGGTACCGTACATGATGCAGAAAAATATGTCGGTTGTAGAGAAAATATATAACTAAGCTATGAGATTTTTACACGGTAGATTCAGCTAAGCAACCATAGTAAAAAGTATGAAGAGATGGTCATTCACCTTTATCATATGCATATAGATTGGTGGCATAAAGACGTATTATAATTTAGCTAAAAAATGTGTGTAGAGCGGATGAAAACCGAAAGAGATGTTAATTTTGTCAAAACATCTCTATCATGAGATAAGCAGAAGAATTCCAATTGACAGAAAGGTGTGGTATTTTCCGTTGACAGAAAGGTTGAAGAGACTTTACAACCAGAATGCACATCATGACCAATGAGATGGCTTGCATAACACTCAACAAATAGTGAGATCATAAACTTTTCAGATGCAGAACTGTGGAAGCATTTTTAATAAAAATATCCAAAACATTTCGTATGAGAGAAGAAATGTCTTCCTTGAACTATGTAATGATGGTTTTAAACTCAATTGGAAAGCATGAATGCAATATTCATTGTGAATAATTACGACACAATGAAACTTACAACAAATTATTGCATGTAACATGAGTTTTTGTTCCTCTTCATTCTCACACCTTGTTAGAGCATCCTAAGAGATCACTTGATGTATTTCTATACCGTTGATATATGAGCTGCAATTACAATGTGATCATTGTGTTTTTACAAACGATATTTTGTGCGAAAAAAAATTCAGATGCGAGCAATACTTATATGGACAATTAGTGATTTTCCAGCATATGATATGTAGCTATTGTGTCCTTATCTCCAAGATAGCACATAAGCTTTGAATTATAACACAGACGAAAAACGTGTTAGTTTGAATGTCACATGAGATTTCTACCACAAAATCCTCCATATCGTAGGAGTAGGACTAAGAAAAACAAGAAGGTCTTCGACAGCTCACCTCCTCAATTAAGTGGCAATGATTTATTGAAAAAGTTTATAGATTTCGTTGCTGAGAGAACGTCATACTTAGGTGGAAACATATATTATTGAACGCTATGATGTGCAAAAAAATCTCAATTGAAAACTAGATATCGTGGAACCTCAATCTCATGGCATTCCTAAACAAAAAAAATCTGGTTGCGACTTCTTTAGCTTGTGCAGAAAACATTTCTCTTCACGAAGCATGTCGAAAATGTGTATGATTTATGTTAATGAATCATCACATACAAGAAGTAAATGGATAGTTACCCAAAAATAATCACCAAAAATGTGCGAAAATAATTTAGTTTGCGTCGTTCAGCTCAAAGATGATCATACCAAAAACGATGGAACAAAACATATCCCTCCAAAAGTTTTCTCATACATATGAGAAATCGAGAAAATTAAGAAATAGACATTGAGTATATACGTTCATGCGGGAATCCAACTGATTTGCTCACAAAAACGCTTCCCACATCAACATTCTGAAAACACTTCTATGGAATCAGATACACTATTTATATGACTTTAAAAAATAGAGAAATTGCTCAGAATAGAGCACATCATTCTAGTAATTACTCAAATAATTCAACTAACTTAGTAATTACTAGAAGGAAATCCGAGATGGTGTATTTTACTTAAAAACCAACCTTTGAAGCATTAACCACAAATTTGCCATTACCTTTTAATTTCCCATTTAATAAAAAATAGATTTTTATCAAAAGAAATAAATAAAATTAAAAACAAAAAAGCTTTGTTCTTTTCTAGTTTACGACAAAACTCAGAACACGGGTTCTTCTTCTCTAGTTTGTGAAGTGAGAGAACCTCCATCAAAGGAGGTCCGACAAATCTTTCTCCGAGACCTCTTTCTCCATTCTTCATTACAGTCTCTTCCACTGTGTATCAGCGTCATCTCTTTCCTCTTCCATCACAACTCAATCTTGCCGGAGGAGATTGTTGAAGAACTCGATCCGCCATCAATTCTCTGTTACTTGATCAGTGAGACCCAAATCAAAGGTAATTCTCTGTTACTCTATCGGTCGGATTGATTGCAAGTTGACCCTAAATCCCAAATTGAAAATTTGAAACCCTAATTTCTAAATTGAAAAATTGATTTCTTTTTTGTTTGTTTTTAGATAAACTTTCCTGTGAGTTAAAAAAAAAAGACAAACTTTTCTGAAATTGCTTGATTTTGAAAACCCTAAAATCCCCAATTTCCTTTATCCTTCGATAGTAAATATTTTCAAACTTAGTATGGTTCTTTTGTTTGTTCTATTTGCTTCCTGTGATATTATGGTTCAAGCAGATATTATAATGAGTAATAATGTCACCTTCTGTTCATGACTTCACGATTTATTTTCAAACTGAATATTTTCAAATTGAGTAAATATTTTCGAACTTAGTAAAATTTATGTTGTGTATTCTTGTTCTATTTCTTATGTTTGTTCTATTTGCTTTTTTAAAGGAATGACCTCATCTTCGGGTAACAGGAAGTATCCTCCGCGGCTTTACCAGATTGGTAAAACACCGAATCAAAATAGGAGCATGAACCACAGTTGTTTTCTAGGCAACTTACAAACGCTGAGAGAGAATGTCGGCGAAGACGTTTGGGACGAGTTGAGGGAATCAGCTGTAGGTGTGATTATCAAGCTGAAGGAGTTGGATTACACTTGGTCCGCAAAACATGTTCATTACTTTCTCGTGAATCAATTGGCGGTTCAGAGCAGTCATGAAGTTTGGTCTTTGATAGTAGACCAGCCAATGAGGTTCTCTTTGTATGAGTTTGGAGATATTACCGGGCTGAATTGTGATCCCTATGACACTGAAGAACAGTGGGATGTGGCTCATGAAGATTTTTGGTTGAAGATGAAAGTTCCAATTTCTGAAGGACCCAAGTTGAATGAACTTCAAGCGCTTTTTTCGGTCATCGGAAACTGGCCTAGAGAGGAGCGTGTAATGGTTGGCTTGTTGTGTCTACTATCCATTGGGATATTTGGCATTTCAAGCAATAGTAGAATACCTCTGCATTTGGCGAAAAGGGTGATGGATCCAGCAGCTTTCCAGCGCTATCCATGGGGTCGTGTAGGATTTACCAGCCTTGTGGATTCCATAAAAATGGTGACATACGAAGTTGGGAAGAGCTACACACTACATGGTTGTGTTCATGCTTTGCTCATTTGGATATACGAGTCTGTGCCAGGTCTAGGAGAGTTATATGGCAATCGGATAGAGCAAGCTGAGGTTCCACTTCTGTCATGGCATGGTTCTCGTCAGCGTATCAACTTCCCAAACTTCTGTGCACAAGAAAAGAAAAAATATCAGAAGGTGTGATTATTTTCTTTTCAATTCTCTGTCTTATTTTTTCTACTTATTATCTGTTGTACTTTACAATGCAGATTCGTATAAGGCATATGATTGTAAAAGCAATGGAGGATAGATATCCGAAATGGGGTGAAGATGAACCCCATCAGGATTTGGATAACATGATAGTTGACATCCTCAATGATCATCTAAACGATAAGTTTTGGGATGTAGTGCCATCTACCAAGCCCCTGAAGAGAAAAACTCATGTCACTGCACCTAGTGTTCCCGATAGAGTGGATGAGAGCCCCTCCACAAAACGAAAGAGGGAGAAAGAAACTGCTCCAGAAATGGTATGTATCAAGTGTTATTGAACATTTTCGTTTTGTTTTACTATCTAAACTGTTTTGGTTTGTGAGTTTTGAAGGAAGAATCTCATACTGATATGCCCACCATCAACATCACAATACAAAAGTTGCTTGAGGCTGTTAACAACTTGAGTGGAAGACTAGAAACCATAGATGTTAGTGTAGCTGAAAGGGTTTCTAAGACATTGGAAGCTTCTGTACAAGCTCAGATGGAAGCTAGAATCGGTTTATTTGAGACTGAGTTCAAGAACAAGATGGCCATATTACAGGAAGAAATAAAGGTTCTTAAAGGGAAGGATAATGAAAAAACTCCATCCGCTGCCGGCAACTCCAAAGCACACGATGAAGACGACGCTTGTAGCAACACAATGGTATGTTTACACTGTCAGCTAGTATTTTTTATGCACAAAATACTTACTGTTTTTTCTTATACTTGACAGTCATGGATGGTTCAGACAAAAAAAAGTTCTGTTGATGGTTTGCCAATACAACGTAACAAGATGTTCTTATATAAGTGGTACGTGCAAATTCCTCTGCTTGCCAATGGATAGACCACTGCAATAGCTTTCCCAATTGACTTGTGCCTGTCAGAGATTAACGCTAATCCTTCATCATCAGGGATCACACGACTGAGTTGGCGGAAAAACCATGTCCATGATTCATCATTCTCTGTGTCAACCACAGCAAATGCAATTGGAAAGATTTGAAAATTACCATCCTGTGAGGTTGCAATCAGAAGCGTTCCTTTGTATTTTCCTTGCAAAAACGTTCCATCAACCACCACAACCTTCCTCATATATGGAAACCCAGCAATGCTAGCGCCAAAGGCAAGGAATAGGTACTTAAATCTGTTTTTAGTATCAACTTCCAGTCGAACTAGAGTCCCGGGATTTGACATTCTAATCATGTGCAGGTAAGTAGGTAATTCCTCATATCCATTCTCTGAAGAACCCATTACAAGATCTCTAGCAACTATAAGTGTACGATGAGATTTCCAGTAATCCATCTGCAATAAAGAATAAACAGGAACCCATTTAAAAAGGAAGTAAAGGCTGAAGACGAAAGTATATTTGAATCACAAGTTTATTCAACCTTGATTCCGAAGCTCATATTCATAGCAGTAGAGACATGACTTGGCAAGATAGATGGATCAACCCCACCAATATAGTCTTTGTACAAGAGTCCAAGAATCTCAGGTGTAGCTTGTCGGGAACGAGATGAGCGTTCTGCTATGGAGCAGGTATGTTCATCTACATAAACTCGGACTGTGAACTTGAAAGAGTCACCTACTGGCGTAGCTCTTAGCTTCCATGTACATCCTTTTAGCCAACATTTTACAAACAGCAGTGTCCGCGTTGATGCAATGACATCAAAATCAATCTTCTGGACAACCGAGTATATCTTCAGACGTGTCTCCAAAGCATGTTTCGAATCGTAACTCTGGCCCACGTCAAAATTGAATGAGCGCAAATCGGCCATACTCATTGGAGAATCCCTTTCTTCAGTCTTTCGTGCATAAATCATCTTTTTACAAGATCCATGAACCTCTTCTACATGGTTTGGTGGAAGCCCATATGTAGTAAAGTCTTCGTCATCAGTTGTTGCTCCATCAGAATCATCGCAGTAATCGAATCGGTCACCCTCTTCGTCTGTATCTTCTTCGTCTTCACCCATACAGTCATCTCCTTCCATGGGTTGTTTCTGATTTTCGCCAGCTACTTTTCCAAATCTTTTTTTCACTTTAAACTCTACACATAGCCGAATGTTCTCGAGTTTGCAGAGACCCAAGAATGCATGAAACTGTCTATCGTTTCCTATTTTCACAGGTGGTGTGTTGATGCTTTGATTGTGTAGATTCTGCTTCGGAATAAGGTACCTCAGTTCCAAGTTGTTTTCTGCAAAATCAACTCCATAATCCTCAAATATGATTTTCACAAAATCCTCAAATCGAGTGTCCTCATCCGCAGCAACTATTATGGTACCTCGATCATTATTTACTTCAAACAACCACTTAGTTTTCTCAACTTTCCACTTTCCCGAGACAAGAATCATGTGCTCCATTATTCTCCAATCAATGTGAATTAAAGGACACTGTTGTAGATCCCCATGAAAGTAGAGACAAAATTTATGAATGAGAGGTAAGAGGAAGAAGAAGATGACGACAAAAAGAAGAACGTAAACCTAAAACGTGGTCTAATATGATTCTTAAACCAGAAGTTTAAATTAATTTAAACCAAAATTTAAAATTAATTTAAACCGATTTCTATTAAAATTAAACCGATTTTAATTAAAACTAAACCGAAATATTTGGGCACTTGACCACAATTTCGGGTGGATAAATCTGCCACGATAAATTTGTCTTACTCTCGTAATTAGAATTTGTCTTATAAATCTGCCGTCAAAGATGGCAAATTAAAAAAACGGCCACCACATGAAAATAAAAGTCGACCAGATATTTAAATCGGACAAACATATCTGCCATAAAAAATATGTCTATTACCCATTAAAAATCGGCCTGCCTTATATTTAAATCGATCTTAAAAATCTAACTGATACGATATAAAACTGCCACTTTAAAAAAATCTGCCACTACATTCGATAGACTAAAACCGATAAATCTATTGACAACATTAAATCGGACAGATAAATCAGCCATATCAAATAAATCTGCTGTCACTTAAAAGTCTGCTACCAAATAAACAGCAGATTTAAATTTAACTGTAGATTTAATTAACAGATTTAAATTACGACAGATTTGTTTTTTGTTAAATAAATCGGCCGTCGGAAATTTTTCTCAAAATTTAAATGGCAATTTTGTAATATAGATTTTTATGACAACTATAAAAAGAGCATTTTTGACCATAAAAATAATTTAGTAATTTTAAACTTTTATGACTTATTCTAGTAATTATTCAAGTAATTTGCCTCCTTCTAGTAAACTTCCCTAATAAATATTATATCCATGATTTTATAGAAAATTTACGTTACTATATTCTTTTCACTTGCTATGCTTTTTATCCCAATAAATGTTTCTATTACTGCATTTTTAATAAAACAACACGTAATATAAAATAATAATAAAAAAAAAATGACAGTTAATATCACAATGATAGTACCAAAAGTCTTGACAGACTTTCATTACTTTATACATTCATATTAGTATAAAAAGACATCTTCATTTCACTTGTAATATATGATCGGAAAATCAAAAACTTTCACTTTCTCCTCTTTCTTTTGTCATCATCACTACACATAAGTCACAAACAATAAAAAATTTATAAATACCAAATTTTATATAAGTCCTCATGTAACTTACAACAATATCAATTGTTATGAATAGTTAGGTAATAATTGTAAGAATTTACAAATAGAACTCAAAACTTGATTTTAACCCTAAAAGTATATTCAAACTTGATTCAAATGCAAAATTAATTCAAAAGTTTAGTGAAATTACAAGTAGCCCCTTATGACTAATCAAAAACCAGAAATCATTTTTACGAATATAATCCCGTAAAGTCTTCTGATGTTATGTAAGTCTTAAGAGGTTCCGTAAGTCTTCTGGAAAACTTCCAGAAAGTCTTCTCGTATAATAGATCTTAAAAGTAATTTATAAATTGTACGAAAAATATTTTGCTAGGGAAAACTAAAATCATGTAATTATAAAAATTTGTAAATGATATAAATTAAGATATAATAAAATTGAATGTTTTCAACATAGATGAGTGAATGTAGTGAGATATAGTATTTTTTGATTTATGGTTTGGTAACATATGTTTTAGTATTGTATGTTTTCTTATGATTAGATTTTGAAAATTTAACATTTTTCTGAAAAAGTAAATTTTGACTTATATGTGTTTAGTTCTATGTGTACTGAACACTTTTTGAATTGAATTTAAATTTAATGAAGTGTTTAGTGAGTTAATTAAGTATAGTGTTTATATTTAGGATCTAGACGACTTCGAGGAAGTAATGAATAGTATTTACGGGCTAGACGACTTTCAAGAAGTCTTCTAATAAATAGTATTTACAGGCTAAACGACTTCCAAGAAGTCTTTTGATGAATAATAGTTACGGGTTAGAAGATTTCTCTGAAAGTCTTCTGAATCGAATATATTTGACCTAAATAATTTTTTTTGTCTCCATGTGTATAGAAAAATCTACGCATTCTATATCTTCCTCTCAAATGACTGCAGCAAAAATGTAATGTTTTTCACTTTAAAACTCTCAAACCTCTCTCTAATCTCTTTGAACTTGAAAACACTAAACTTTATATCAATTTCATTTTTGTCTCATATCTTTCTCATTATCTTTTTTGTTTTTGCAGGTTTTTAATCACATGGTTCTCATCTTCCACTCCTTTAAAAGTAGATATATAAATTTTAGTATGTATTTTTGTATGTTCTATAAAGGTAGATCTATCTAATCTTCCACTCATTTTCTCTGTTTTTAAGCTATTTGAACATTTTTGCATATGCAGGTTTTTCAGATCTGTATCAGACTTTGGAAGACTTCTGGAAAGTCTTTTCGAAACTCTTCTAAAAGATAATGCTTTAGAAGACTTCCATGAAGTCTTCTATATGCTGGAAGTCTTCTAGAAGACTTCTAACGTAGTCGTCTCCCATTGCTCCTCTTTCATAACAGATCTGAGAGTTTTAGTAAGTCACCATGTCTGATTTTTCTTTAGTTAGTAACCTCTTTTTGTATAAAACTCTTACCTTTTTTCCAAACTAAAATTGTCCAACCTCTCATAAATCTCTTTAAACTTGAAAACACCAAATTTATATTAATTTCTCATTTTTTTGTCTCATGTCTTACTAATTAATCTTGTTTTTGCAGGTTTTTATCACATGGTTCTCATCTTTCTTATCTTCCACTTATTTTCTCCTTTTAAAGCCATTTGATCATTTTGAATTTGCAGATTTTTCAGATCTGAGTCAGACTTTGGAAGACTTATGGAAAGTCTTCTCATAAGTCTTCTATCATATAATGCACCAGAATACTTCCTGGAAGTCTTCTGACGAGTCTTCTGCCATATCAAATGCAGTCTAAGCTTGTCTTTGTGGAGGAATGATTTATAATAGTTTTGTTTGTGCTCTATTTTGTGATTTGTATATGTATTCTGTTAGTTGTGAATTTTTTGTAAATTTAAAGAGATATTAAAAATAAATCTGGTAAATATGTTCATTGTCCACAATATTATCTTATCAAAAGTACTTGACTTTATTGAAGTTATTGATACAACTTTAATAGCAAAATATAATAATATAAAAATTAGTTAAATTTATTACAACTAAGGGAGAAGACTTCTCAAGAAAACTTAGCCAAATTTACAAAATATCAAACATTACATAAGTTAAAAAATATAACAGTTTCACTAGAAAACTTCTGGGAGGTCTTCGGAAGACTTCCTATAAACTTCTTGGAATATTAAATTTAAAGCGAGAAACTAAAATAATATCCCAAAAGTTAAATTTTAAGCGGAAAACTCAAATTTTAAGTGAAAATTGAAATTTCAAATTTCATTAAAGTTAAAAAGTATATCCTATCTTAGAAGACACATTAAACCATATGATTTGATATTTTTGAAGTTACTTAACACTTTTGAAAGTTAAAAAAAAAACATGTCTTAAAGTTACTTAACAAGTTTACAAAAACTAAACTAGAAGATCTCCACAAAAATCTACTCGGATCAGCTAGAAACTTTAATAAACATGAGTATTGGTAACCTCAAATATCACCAATTAAGTTATAAATTTCATTCAGTCGCCCTAATATTGACTAGTATATATGAATTAACAAGAAAATTTTAAAAAGTTTTTATAGTTTTAGAGAAAATAAAATTTTACTAAACATTGAGAGAAAAAACTTCCACGGAAGTCTTCTGATAGACTTCTAGGAAGTCGTTCATTTAGGTTTTTTTACAATTGAAAATTTACAAAAGAAGACTTCGAGATAATTCTACTATACAGCAAAATTATTTGGAAGTCTTCTTTTACAAATATTGACCTATTTTTGTTAACAAAAAAAAATCTCGAAAATACCAGAGAAGACTTTCCGGTAAGTCCTCTACGATAAACATGTTAGTTTTGCATTTGACCAGATTGTGTGAAATTTAACTTTTCCTAAACGACTTACAAGGAAGTCGTCCAACAGAAAAATAAAATTTCAATATTTAATTATAGTTAGAAGACTTCCATGTAAGTCGTTTTATGTTACTTTTGCAATTGAAAAATAAAACATAAATATTTTATTTTATCTCGGTGACTTATATGGAAGTCTTCCGGTAGACGATTTACACGGAAGCCTTCTGTAATAACCAAGGTTTGACCAGAATCTCGGAATAAAATTCTGGAAAACTTTTGTGTAAGTCGCCCAAATAAAATTAAATATTTAAATTTAATTTTTCAATTGCAAAAGTAACCTGAAACAACTTATATGGAAGTCTTCTTACAATAATTAAATATTGGATTTTTTTATTTTTCTTCTAGACGACGTCTAGGAAAAGTCAAATTTATGACACAATCCGGTCAAATGCAAAACTGACATATTTATCCCAGACGACTTACCGGGAGGTCTTCTCCGGTATGTTCGAGATTTTTGTTAACAAAGAAAAGTGGAAGACTTCCATAGAAGTCGTTAAAAACATATATAAAAATCAATTGCAAGACTAACCTCTGCATTTACCAGAAGACTTTCGTGTAAGTCTTCTATTACCAGAATACTTACACAGAAATCTTCTGATGGACAGATCTGGAAAAAAAAAATTGATTTCATAGCTTCAAGATAACATGTTCATCACACAGAAATCTTCTCTAAGCATGCAAAAGCTCAAACGAAAGTGACTCACCAAAAATCGTAAAACTGAATTGCTCTATGAACCATTAAAAAGAATAAAATTTTTGATATTTTTGGATGAATATAGAGAGAAAGTGAAAGAGATGTTCTTTTTAGTTCATAAGAAATGAGATAGAAGAAATGCAAAACTATTTTAGGTATGCTAAGAGTTTCAAATTGGTTATTCATGGTGGTTGATATATTGATGACAATGACAATATTATAAATACTGAAGAAAATGAGGATGAAAGAGTAGAAAAAAAACTCATTTTCGAAAAAAGAAGATAATGATATTTTCGTAAATAAATGATAATTTCAAAAAATAATCATAAATTAGTTTTATGTTTGACTTTGAATTCGATTCATATTTACAGAACTCCAATGATTGTTGAGTGACATGTTCTTTGTTGTTTTGGATATAAGCTTAAGCATTTGTCGTTTTATTTTACATGTGAACCAATATCTCTCATACCGGTCACATAAGATTCGATCAAGAATACAAATAATTTGACATCATATAACCAAATAATCAGTACATTAAATTTTTAAATATTTCCATCACTGTTGCGGTTCCATTTAAATTTATTGTGATAAAGATACATAGAATCTCTGGGTAGATTGATTACGAAAAGTATATGTATTTTAGTATGTAATCATCGCCAACAGATAATAAGGTTCAACGAATCTAAGGAATCAATCGACCCTTTCCATTAATCAACCTCGTGAACAAAAACCGGTGTATTTAGTGGGAAAATGAGTTTTTAATTCTTGAAATATTTGCAATTAGCATTTTTAATACCCAACTACGACTTGCTCAGATTTAATCTCAAACTTCTTGTTGACTATGCAAAATTAGCCTTACAAAATCAAACGTTAATTTAACGTTAATGGCGTTAACTCTAATTCAAAATGGGATCGTGTCTAGTCTTTGAAAACCCAGAAATCCCTGAAATTAACTCTGCAAACGATTTGAAAGAAAGGACTGAATGCAATTTCCAGCGACTATAGGTAATTTCCAGCGAATATATGCAATTTCCGGCAACTACGGATGAAGAACATGATTCCTTGTTCAGTTATTAGAAGATGAGACAATGTGATTGATTATGAGACAACGTAATAGACAATGCAAAAGACGTAAAGTGACGAAATAACACAGGTATATTCGGACATAAACACAAAAACTTTTAGTATAACACATCACGATCATCATGTGTTAAAAGATCTGGAATGTGATTATCATTGCAAATATCACGACCACTGTCATCATTAACATCATATGGTACATCTTCATCTTCGTGTGCATCTCCATCTTCCCACACAGCAGCTCCGAAGGGAGGAAACAAGTCAGCCTCTCAAACTTCTACTTGAAGAGACCACAAATTAGAGACCACAAATTTTGCTCTGTTTCCTTATATCCAGCTCTATCTTCAACAACAACCTCACAATCATCTCCCTCAACAGATGAAGCTTCATCCGACTCCTTGCTTCTTCACTTTCTTCTTCATTTGTAACTCTTCTTCACTCTGACTCTCCTTATGTACTTGTACTACTTGTCTTTTCTTGTACAACAACATTCGTAACTTGTTCTGCAAAGTCACTTTTTAACTTCTTCTTTAACAATAGGCCTAAGAGAAAATAAACACACTTATATAATACATAAAGTACATAACTCAAACATGATTCAATATAACTTAATTTAATAGAGCTCAAGTGTCTACCTATCATTCTCTCTCAGGTTTGGAACTCTGGCTTCACCGTCACGCAGTAGTGCTCATCGAATCTGAATTTAATTTATCTCGTGGTTCACCATCCACTACAAGAAATATGTCCATTGTTAGCGCGGATTTTATGCTATGTTAGGGATTTGATAGCGTTTTACCAAATGCTATGTATGCGGCAGCAATCATAGGTACCCCTTCTACGATAGCATTTTCGTAACGCTACAAAAAATAGAGATACAATAGCAATATTTGAATGCTATTATTAAATTAAATAATGGTTCATATTTAGTGCCATGATAGATCATTCTAAAATTAAAAAAAAAACTAAATTAAAATAATTAAAATTAAACCCAATTTTTTTTATAATTAAAAATAAAATTAAATTTATTGATAAATAAATTCCAGTTTACAAAACTAAACCAGAAAAAATAAAAATAAAGTAAACCACAACGGTTTATCCAATTCGGTTTACACTAAACTGGAAAACCCTAAACAAACAAAAAACACTAAACCTAAAAAAAAAAAAAACTCCAGCCACCTTTCTCCATGTGTGCCTCCTCAACCAGTGTGCCTGGCCTTCTTAAAAAAACACAACCAGTGTGCCTGGCCTCAACCAAGTTTAAGAAAAAAAAATGTTTCTAACATCTGTGCATTTGTGTCCGTTAGATTAACTTTCATCAATGGTTGTGGTTACACAATGAGTGATCTGCACCCTTTAATGTGATTGGCCACATCTTTTTTTTCTTAAACTTGATTGGCCCCATTATCTTAACCAATCAGATATTTTGTAATTGTTTTTTTTTATATCTATTATTTTTCTATTCATTTGTGTGTGTGCTTTAATATATAGATATTTATGATAAATTTTCAAAAATAAAAAAAAATTAGGAAAAATCTAAGATTTAGATTTTACAATTTAAAAATTCAGATTTAAATTTTGAAAGTTAAACTTTTTGATTGGTATTTAGGTATTAGAAAATAGAGTTAAAGAGTTTATGAAATAGAGTTTAGAGTTTACATTTTTAAATTTCGAATTTGAAATTTGGAAAACAGATGTATAATCTAATTTTAAGATTTAGATTTAAAATAAATTTTGATTATATCACTTTTAAAGAATATATAGAGTTTATGTTTAATTTAGAGTGAAGTTTGTGAATAAAATTTAAAAATTAGATTTGTAATTTATGTGTGTAGATTTATAATTTATGATACAATACAAAGGGTTTGACGTATATTTGAGGTTTGGGGAATAGGTTTGGAGTTTAGAGTTTAGTTAGAAAGTAAAAGTTATAAAACTAAAGAATTTTGGAAATTACAAATTGTGTTTAGATATAAAATTTAAGATTTTTTTTTGTTTTAAGATATAGATAATTGAGAATATTAAGTTTTGATTTTTAAATTTAAAATTGAGATTATATTATGAAATTATTAGATTTTTAAAGTTTATGTTTAGAGATTATAGTTTAAAGATAGGTTTAGAGTTTCAACTTAGGCACTTTATTTTGGTATGATTTTGGAATTGATTTAAGATTTATGTTTAGAAAATTATAGTTTAAGAATTTTGAATTTAATTTTAAGATTTGAAGTTATAATATGAAAAGATTAGAGTTTTAAGGGTTATTTTAGAATTTAGGGTTTAGGATTTAGGGGATCAAATAGTTTTTCTTAGCATTAGAAAAATGCTATTATATGTCTTTGATAGTTTTATCGAAGACACTTGAATAATATTTTGGTGCTTAAACCTAATTTCCCGATAAGCATTGGCGGAATCAGTAATTTTATTTTCCCGCTCAGTTAATTTTCAAAATAGCATTAATTAAGTGATATTTTAGGTTTCACCCTATTATAGCGTTTATCAAATGCTATTATATAATACGGAAATTTTTAAGTCATCTACGATAGCAGTTCAGTAAAACGTGCTAGAACAATCTACTATCAATGTAGACTTTTTTTGTAGTGATCCTCTCACGGAAAATAGCTTGATTGATCTCCACTCACCAGAAATCACTTTCTCACTATAGGAATCATTCCCAAAAGTTATTATAGGGTTTCTGTGTTTTCAAAGACCAGACATGATCTTTTTTCTTATTAGAGTTAACGTCTTCTAACAGAGAATTAACGTTTGATTTTTCTAGATCTAATTTTGCATAGAAATTTAATAGCTCAGGATTAAAAATGCACAAGTTGTAGTTGGGTATTAAAAGTGCTAATTGTAAATATTTCAGGAATTAAAAACTCATTTTCCCGTTATTTAGTTGGTAAATTATTAAGTAAACGCATAGTTTATTTCCAAGCTATAGTCCAATTTGTTGGTATACCATACAGAGTGAATATTTTTGCATGTTATACTACTAGTACGTTTTTTAGCAATCAAAGAGAGAAATAAATTAAATGGGTCAAGTTTCAAAAGAAAAAGTAAATTAAATGGGTCATGAAGTCACATAAACAGAAAAAGGAACAATAGCAAAAAAAAAAACACTAATTTTAAGTTTTTTTTATAGGAGGTCTTATCATATAGTAATATAGTAGATCTTAAAAATAATTTCTAAATTTTATAAAAAAATATTTTGATGTGGGAAAAATTGAAATCATGTAACTATAAAAAATTTGTAAATGATATAAATTAAGATCTAGTAAAATTGAATTATTTCAATATAGATGAGTGAATGTAGTGTGTCATGGTATTCATTGGTTAAAGATTTGGTAACATATGTTGTAGTATTGAATGTATTCTTAGAATTAGATTTTGGAAGCTTAACTTCTTTTTTTGAAATTAAAATTTGACTTATATGTGTTTAGTTTTGTGTATATTAAACACTTTTAAAGTTGATTTTAAATTTTATAAAGTGTTTGTTTCTAGTTAGTTGATTATTTTGAGTTTATGGTTTAAGTGACTTAAGTTTTCTAACAAATAATGCACTAGAAGACTTCTGCGGAAGTCTTTTGAGCAAATAGTAAATTTATGGTTTAGAAGACTTTCAAGTAAGTCTTATATGAGGTATTCTATTAGAAGACTTATTTGAAAGTCTTCTATTAGTTCTTATATTAGAAGACTTACTTGAAAGTCTTCTGAATCGAAAATATTTAACTTTATTGAAATTTTTGTTTCTCTATATTATGAAAAAATTACATTTTCTTAATCTTCTTCTCAAATGGCTGCAACAAAAAATGTAAATTCTAAAACTGTCCAACCTCTATTTATTTTTTTTGAACTTAAAAGCACCAAACTTTATATCAATTTCTCATTTTTTATCTCATGTCTTTCTCACTGATTTGTTTTCTTTTTGCAGGTTTTTCATTACATGGTTCACATCTTCCTCTCCTTTAAAGGTAGATCTATAAATCATATTTTTTTTCATTTAGTAACCTCTTGTTTCTTAAAGTTCTTAACTTTTGAAAACTCTTTTTGTTATTTTAAATTATTACCTGAATTTTAAAGTTTTTCAATGTTTTGAAGTCATTTGAATGCTTTTGGATATGCAGGTTTTTTCAGATATGAGACATATTTGAAAGACTTTTAAGGAAGTTTTTTCGGAAGTCTTATAACAGTTAATGCACTAGAAAGAAGAATTCTGGTGGAGTATTCTCTCATGTCTCCTCTTTCATAACAGATCTGGGCATTTTGGTATTGTTTCTATGTCTGATTTTTCATCATTTGGTAATATTTTGTTGCTAAAAGCTCTTACATTTTGAAAAGTTTTTGGGTCTAACTGGTTGCCATCATAGAAACATTAGGAATGATTAGAGAAAAACGCAGAGGAATGACATTGTAGGAATGAAGAGGAAGATTATCCCTTATCAATATTGGTGAGGAACAAATTTGTTTTATATTCCTCTAGAATAAAAGGAATAAGAATGAATAGAAAGAAAAAAACGGTTCCTTACAAATGGTAAAACAAATTAGGAATAGTAACGAATGCACTATTCTCTTTCATTCCTTGGTCACCAGTTAGACTATTTTTGTTTTCAAAGCTCTTACCTTATTTTGAAAAGTTTCTCTATTTTAAAGCTATTTGAATGATTTTGAATATGCAAGTTCTTAAAATTTGAGTCAAGCTTTGGAAAACTTCTCTGAAAATCTTCTCGGAACTCTTCTAACATGAAGACTTCCTGGAAGTCTTCTGAAAGACTCTTCTCCCATGACTCTTCTTTGTAAATAAATTGGTTGTTACTGTAGATTTGACTTTTGTTGTAGTTAAATTTGTTGTAGTTATAGGTTATATGTTGTAGATATTACAAAAGAGAATATGTGATGTACATATAAAATAATTATTTTTATCAACTAAATAATTTATATTAATGATTTTTATAAATTATCAAAGTTTACTGTTATTTAAAATGTGATATATAAATAATATTTTATGTTATTTAAAATATTTCAACAGTTTTGAAAAACCTAGAATTGAAGTCAAATATTTATAAATGTTTTTATTATGATTATCTAGTTTATTTGATATCATAAATAGTTTTTTTCATTTTAAAGTTTCTACTACCTATAAAATAAGGATGTAGGTTTTTTGCCTAAAATACATTACAAAAAAATTGCTTTAGATTTTTTCATGTAGTTTTAAAAATAAATCTAAAACATGATTGGTAAAAGTTAGTAATTTCTTGTAGGCTTTGATTAACAAAATAAAGCAACAAACATGATTGATAAAATTTAATGATTTAAAAATAAATATAGGAAGATAAAGCTGAACCAATCACCCTCCCCCCCCCCCCCATCTTCCACTCATTTTTCCTGTTTTCAAGCATTTGAGCATTTTTGGATTTGCGGTTTTTCAGATTTGAGTCAGATTTTGGAAGATTTTTGGAAAATCTTCTCGGAATTCTTCTAACGTAGTGGCAAGTGGAGTCCAAGGTTATCTTTTTGGATGAATGATTTATAATAATTTTTATGGTATGTTTTGTGATTTGTAGGTGTGCTCTTTTAATTGTGAATTCTTTTGTAAATTTTAAGATATATTTATGAAAACAATTTTGGTAAATATATTCATATCTACAATATTATCTTGCCAAAAATACTTGACATTATTGAAGTTATTGATACAACTTCAATGGAAAAACATAATAACACAAAAAATAGTCAAATTTACTACAAGTAAGCGGGAAGATTTTTCAAGAAAACTTAGCCAAATTCACAAAATATCAAACATTACATAATTTCAAACATATAAAAGTTCCCTAGAAATCTTTTGTGAAGTCTTCTCGGAAGACTTAAATTTAAAGCGAGAACTTTAAAACGGGAAATTAAAATATAAGCGGAAAACTAAAATTTAAGCGGGAAACTCAAATTTCAAACAAGTATTGAAATTTTAAATTTCATGAAAGTTAAAAAGTATATCTTATTATCTAAGAAGACACATTAAACAAATGATTTGATTTCGAAAGAAGTCTTTCCAGATCAGTTAGAAACATTAATAAACATGAATTTTGGTAACCTCATATCTAAAACAATTTAAGTTATGAATTTCATGAGCCCTGCTCTAATATCGACTAATATACATGAATTAACAAGAAAATGTTAAAAATATTTATAATTTTAGATAAAATGAAAGTTTATTAAACTTTGACGTAGAAGACTTTCATGGAAGTCGTCCAGAACACTTCTACTTCCCTTTAGCTCAT
Organism: Raphanus sativus; assembly: GCF_000801105.2. Taxonomy (NCBI): domain Eukaryota; kingdom Viridiplantae; phylum Streptophyta; class Magnoliopsida; order Brassicales; family Brassicaceae; genus Raphanus; species Raphanus sativus. The sequence continues at coordinate 19,014,000 of NC_079515.1, forward strand.
TTTTACAATTAAAATTTTACAAAAGAAGACTTCCAAAGAAGTGTACTCTACCGAAGACTTCCTTGAAAGTATTTTTTTTGTAAATATTGGTTTACTTTTGTTTTTGATTTTTTTTTTGAAGATATGAGAGATGATTTTCCAGTAAGTCTTTTAGGATAAACAAGCTAGTTTTGCAATTGACAAAATTATGTCATAAATTTGACTTTTTCTAGAAGATTTACATGGAAGTTATCTACCAGAAAGATAAAATTTTAATATTACACTAGATTTTGATCCGCCCTTGTATATATTTTGTTTTATAACTTTTTAAAAAGTTAAATTTTTGTGTTTTGAGTCATTTTAGTGTTTTTCATTGTATAATATTTTTTTAATATATATGATTAATAAGAGATTTTAATAATTATATTAAAATAATTTAATAGATTTTATTAATTATATTAAAATAATTGAGTCACACATATATGGTCATGTTCCTATTTTAATAATATTGATTTTTTTGAGGATCTTAGATCCTTTTGACCCGCATTATGATTTTTTTGTTTTATTCATTGGTATAACTTATTTCACCTTTATCTTATTTCTAATGGTTTAATTAAAATAAATATTTTATGTTATAACCCATTTTGTATTAAAAGTCATTTTCTGTTTTAAAACCTTTTGATATAATTTGTTAATTTTACTTATATAATTTGATTTGTTATTTTAAATTGGAATTTATATTTATAAATATATAATATATATGAATAGTGAATAAAATATGATTACTCAGCAGTTGTTGTTACAAAGGTGAGTAAAATGCAAAAGTTGATTCTAATAGTAAAGACTGTCGACAGTTGATAGAGAGAAGTGGGTTCCTATTAATTTGTAATCAAAGAGGTGGTTATAAAATATGTTTAAGCATGAATATATAGTTATTGTTGGATTAAATCTTTATCAATTGGACATGTTCCAAATTTAATCGTATTGATTTAGTTTTACGATTTCTAGGTAAATAGTCTCATGTTACTTTGTAATTAAAAAGTAAAACTTAAATATTTAATTTTAATTAGATGACTTCCATGTAAGTTTTCCGGCAGACGGCTTACACAGAAGTCTTCTGTGATAACCAAAGTTTGACCAAAATTTCGAAATAAATTTCTGGAAAACTTCCATCTAAGTCGTTTTCTGAAAGATTTACATGGAAGTCGTCTAATTTAAATTAAAATTTTAAGGTTTATTTTCCAATTACAAAATTAACCTGAGACTATTTTCACTAACAGTGAGAAAACTTCCACCGAAACTTCGGAAAACTTACAAAGAAATCTTCTGGCTGAAGAATTTCGTGTAAGTTTTTTTTAGAAAAAATCAAATTTCTCACACAAGTTAATTACAAAACTAACATGTTTATCCTATACGATTTACCAAAAAATATTCTCTGATATTTTAGAGATTTTTTTGTTAACAAAAAAAAATTGGAAGACTTTCAGAGACATCGTCTTTAGAAAACACACCTAAAATCAATTGCAAGATCATATATTAGAATTATAGTATATATTCAGCTGGCCAAATCATTTGTTCCTTAAAATGAAAAGATATTTTTAACCCAATCTTTAACAACTTAAATAGGCCAGCTACTAATATACATCAATCCTCTGTATAAATCTTCCTCAAATCACCCATTATATCTCTATAATCAGTTAAATAATATTTTAACTAAAAACAATAAGCAAAGATTCCAATCCCAACATGCTCCTAGTTCTGTATGATAGAAATATCTCTACACAATATCCGCCGAAAATATTTTATACTACTAGATTTTTTTTTTGTCAACATTCTTTACCAGACTAATAATATATCCAAGAGTTTCAGTTAGAATTTTACCGAATTCGCAAATTTTAAGTCAAAACTAAACGATTTGTTGGGCATTAGTTAATAATAACACAATAAATAAAAATTAACAAAATGGTTTGTTTTTATATTTCATTTTGAATTTGCCGAATCGCAGAATGGTTAAACAGAAATTTATCATTCCTCAATTTGCAGAACTTTGATAATGATAAAACTTTGCTGCATCAGGACAATTACACAATTAATAAAGAAGAATCATATTGGCTGACTCAAAGTAATAATAACCTGCTGTAAACTCAAATAAACAAAAAAACAATAAGAAATTAACAGAAAATATCAACCTCTGTACAATGGAGATCTTTGTTGAAATATCATCTTGGATTGCCGGAAAACCTTACTCGGGCTCGGAAAGCTCCATCCTTTCCCTTTTCCCGTCACCGGAGAATATTTCATATCTCCGACGACCGCAACGGATCTCGACTTCCTCATGATTGCCGGCTTCGTCGCATCACCTCCTCTGTTTCCCATTAACATCCTCCAAAACGACAACGTTTTACTTCTCCGCACACGACCCGGTTCTAAACCCGACACGGAATCGACAACCGTATCCGGTTTAATCGGAACCGCCATCGATTTCGATCTCCGAAACGCCGGTTCGCATTCGATCAAACTCGCGACTCGACCTACGGACCCGCTGCTCCCAGAGAAACTAAAAGTAATGTCTCCAGCAAAGAGGGAAAACGAGGAGGAAGACGAAGAAGACGACGGAGAGAAACACACGGCGGCGCGTGAGCTACAGGAGCATGGGAGATCGTTAGCACAGTCGGGGCAAAGGGAAGAGAGTCGTTCGTGGAGACAGAAAGGGCAAACGCCAATAAAACCGCGCTTAGAAATGTGTTTGGGACATTGCGAAAAACCATCTTCGTCCATGTTTTGTTTTTCTCTACAAAAATTGTCTCGCGTTGTCTCTTCGTTTTCTTGGTGTTTTGAAGAAGTGGGAGAGAACAACAAGGAAGAGAGCTTTTTATAAAGCGTTTACTCTGAGTTTTAACTACGGTTAAATTATTACGGCGTTTGGTTATTACACGTAACTCTCTGTCATAGTTTTAGAAAGCGTCGAATCATTATTGATTAGTGATACGGTGCGTTTCAATGTTTGATGTTTATTTACGTTTTCTGCCATCGTCATTGGAACCATTCAGTTCATTCACGTGCGGCATGATGACTTTGGAATATTAAATGAAACGAATTGAAATTTATCTATATTTCAAACTATAACCAAATTTCAGAAAAAAAAAATTCAAATTCAGATTTGTTTTATAAAGAATTTATGGTTCAAACTCAAGACTAACTCTAAATTTATCGATTTTAACAATGCAAAATTGTTTTCTAGTCCGGAGTCATATACCCAAATTCATAAGTTTTGAATATAGTTAAATGCTGATATTTTTAGTTATTTCTTTCAAAATTGATCTGTAAAGGCAAACCTATTGATATAAGATTTGTTCCTAACCAATAAAGTTTGTTATCAGTTCTATGAAAGTACTGTTTTCAAAAACAAGTCTATGGTGACAGCATTTAGACTTCCGAGTGGATGCATCAAAAAGATTGAAAAAGTCTGTTCAATTTTTGTTTTGGTCTGGTCCAGAACTAAATGAAAGAAAAGAAAAAAATATCATAGGAAAACATTTGCAAAATGAAACAAGAGGAAAGCTTGGGATTAAGGCCATTAAAAGAAGTAAATCTGGTATCTTGTCTTAAACTAATTTGGAAGATTCCCTCGGCTAGATCTTTGTGGGTTAGCTGGATAAAGATATATCTTATCAGAAATGACTTTATATAGACGATCAAAAAGAATATTCAAAGTGGTTTATGGATGTCGAAGAAGATCCTCAAATGTGGGAGAGTGCTAAACAGTTTTACAGAGATGAAGTACATAATGAGAAGAGAACTTCTTTTTGGCATGAAATATGTACTTCTTTGGATTTTTTGAGTGATGTTTTAAGAGAAGGAAGCTATATTGACATGGGAATCTCAGTAAATGTAACAGTGGAGGATAATAGAAATCACAGAAAGAGGCACCATCGAGTACAAATTCTTAACAGAGTGGAAATGGAGATGGAGAAGTATAAAGAAAACTAGGTACAAGAGGAGTATATTTCAATGTGGAAGAATGATAAAGAAAAATACAAGAACACATTTTCTACGCGAGAAGTTTGGCTCAGTATTAGAGAAAGACATCAACTCTATTATTGGCATCAAGCAGTATGGTTTAAACATGCAACGCCCGAAGTACTCCTTTATCACTTGGATTGCAATGCACGGGAGACTATCTACAGGGATTGAATGAAGTGTTGGAATGGGAACACTGATGCACCATGTGCTCTATGTCAAGAGTCGTTGGAGACTCTAAATCACTTGTTTTTTGTGTGTGTTTATTATGCGCAACTTTGGGAGATTATTATAGAGGGTGTGTTGAAAGATCAGTATACGGTGAACTGGGAAAGTCTTATTAGACTTATCATGGGTGATTCAAGTTGGAGCAAAATTCAGATCTTCATTACGAGATATATGATTTGGAGGGAACGTAACAGGAGAAAACATGGAGAATCATCTGCTCCTGATGTGTTTTTGATAAAGAGACTTGATAAGAATATGAGATAAAAGTTCATAGTGATTCAGCGAAAAGGAGATAAAGAGTATGCAAATGGATGACACTTTAGTTTGATACTAGATAGAACAAAGTTATAAGAATGTTGAGAACCATTATGCAAAACTCAAAATAAGTTATACAGTTGTAAAGAGTTTTTTTTAAACTAAATTTAACATTCAGTTTCGAAAAAAAAAACAAATCTATGAAAGTATTGATGCGAGTGGAGTATTATTTTTGAATCTAGAGAAAATTGAATAGCCATCTTTAAATTTTAAATTTAAAAAGAGATATAAATGTTGTAGATTGAGTTATCTTAAACTCTAGAAATGGATTTAACAAGTGCACGAATCAAAATATTTGACGTGTAGATATAAAATCATGTGTGTGCTTAACAAAGACAGTTCCGAGTTATGGACACAAGCTTACTTGGAAAGAAAGCGACCTGACCGTCTAAATATTTAGATCACAGCCACTGGCACTTGGTTTCTTGGCAAAAAGATAATGGAAAGTAACCTAAAATACAAATATAACCCGACAATTTGGTACATTTGCGTAGTAGAACTTTATTTTTTTCTAACATTCGCGTAGAACTTTTATACATACACAAAACCTATTTCTTTGTTGACAAAATGACAATACTAGATTAACTTTCACTTTCATAACTGCGATATTATACTAAAATATATATATTTTTTAATTTATATGTTTCTTTTTAAACATGTTAAGACTGTATTTTCTTTTTCAAGTTCTTTTTATAATAGAAACTACAAAAGATACAAGTAGCACAGTAAAATAAATTACAATTATAAAAAAAATTAAAAAAAAAATTACAATTATAATAATAAATAACATAATGTATAACACGACGATTAAACCCAAAAGCAAACACAAGACGAGTAAGGCAGAAACACTCTACAAAACTACAAAGAATGTGTGACACATTTAAAACAGAGAAAAACTTCAAAAATGAAAATATTATGCTGCAAAATATACAAAACAATTACATTATGTTAAATCTCTAGTTTTTTAGAATCTAACATATAAAACAAACAAAAATACATATCAAAATTTATAGATCTACCTTTGAAAGTGTGAAAGATGAGAATCATCTATTTGAAAGATGAAAAACCTGCAAGAAGATAAATTAGTTAGAACACATAAGAAAAAAAATGAGAAATAAATAGTATAAAGTTTGGTGTTTTGATGTTCAAAGATATTAGAGAAAGGTTGGAGAATTTTAGAGTGAGAAATAATACATTTTTGTTACAGCCATTTGAAAAAAAGAAAGAATATGTGTAAATTTTCTTTATATATGGGGACAAAAATTTCAATTAGGTTAAATATTTTCGAAAGAAAAAATTTCCAGAAGACTTTGACTTAGGCGAGAAACCCAAATTCTTCTAAAATTTAGACAGAGACCCTAAATTTGACTAAAATTTAGGCGGGATATGTCAGAAGACTTCCAGAAGACTTCTCTGGAAGTCTTTTGTGAGTCTTCCAAACTCTATAATCATAACTAAAAAAAACACTCCATTAAACTTAAAAGATATTCAGAAAGTGTTTAAATCAAGTTATTAGATAGTAACTAAACACATTTAGGTCAAACTAAAAAAAAGTTTTTTGATAAGATTTCAAAATCTAACCCTAAAAATACCAACAATACCACAACATATGTTACAATACCCTAAACCAAAGACTATCATGACTTAATCAACATTCACTCATCTATGTTAAAAATAATTCAATTTCAGTAAAAATAAATCTCTATCTTTTAGAAATATTTATTAATACATGATTTCGAGTTTTTCTCTTTGAAAATATACTTTATAAAATTTATTAATTACTTTTAAAATCTAATTCATGGGAGGACTTCCTTTGGAAGACTTTTGGAAGACGATTTAGTCGCGAAACCTAAATTCTTTTATAAATTTAGGCGGGAACCCTAATTTTAACTAATTTTAGGTGGGATGTGCGAGAAGACTTCTTTTTAAGTCTTCTATGAGTCTTTCAGACCCTAAAATCAAATAACTATGCAAAAACATACTTTCTTAAACTTAAAATTAACTTAGAAAGTGTTTAAATCAATTTATTAGATAGTTACTAAACATATATAGGTCAATTTGAAAGGAAAAAAATGAAGATAAGATTTCAGAATCTAACCCTAAAGATACCAACAACACTATAATATATGTTACCAAACCCTAAACTAATGACTCATGAAACAATCTATATTCACTCATCTATGTTAAAAACAATTTACTATTAGATAAACTAAATTTACATCTTTGAGAAATGTTTACTTTTACATGATTTTAATTTTTTATCCATTAATATATTTTTTATAAAAATTTTAAATTATTTTCAAGATCTACTGAACGAGAAGACTTACAAAGAAGTCTTCTACTTTGTATGTCTTCTTTAACGGATGGTTATAATGGTAAAACTGAATACATACTTTTTTGTTCATAAATGGACTGTTGTAATTTCACTAAGTTTTTACGTTACTTTTGCATTTGAGGTACATTTTAGTTTTGAGTTATATTTGGCAAAAGGTAGACGAAGAGGAACGATGTTAGAAAATGATGTTATGAAAGCAGGTATTCTATTGTGATGGTTTTGTAAGGTTTTGGTTTTATTAATGGTTTGTCATTGTCTAATAATGGTTTAATAATTAGACTAAATGTTGGGTTTAATTTATTGTATAGAACGTAGCCTTGAACTGGTTCAGTATTTATTTCATCAATTTTATGGTTTACGATTAACGTGACTGTTTAGTAATATCGTGGTCGGTTCAATTTAAAAAAAGACAGAGTGTTTTAATACTAGTGGTATGAGATTGTAATTTTTGTAGAAAATTTTGGGTAAGTACAAAATGTATTTCAGTTTTAATAGTCTAGATAATAGATAATAATATTTGAACGTGGATAAAAATAAATTGGTTTAGTTGGTTTGGGTTAAAGAAAAAAACATAGTGGGCTTGATCGAGGCCATTAAAGCGACTCACGTGGCAATTTAATAAACCGGAGCCCTAGACCCGTCGCTAAATCAAAATCAAAATCAAAATCAAAATCGTAGAAGAGAAGAGAGAGAGAGACCTTCTCCAAATCACAGCTTTGTAACGATTTTGGTCGTTACCTGTGACTACGGTATCTATCTCGTGTGAATTAACTAACGGTTTTAAATTTTGACCGTTAAGAAAGATGGCGGCTCCTTCTCCTTCTCTGACTAACAATGGTCTCTCCGCCGCCGTGACGCCTCCCAGGTCTCGCCGTGGTCAGAACAAACCCATGTGTATCCAATGCGGCAACGTCGCTCGCTCCAGGTAAACTTTCAGGCTGATTCCTCCTTGTTTTGAGTTTTTGGGATGATTGCATGAATGTGATCATTGCAGATGCCCCTTTCAATCTTGTAAGCGTTGCTGTTCAAGAGCAGAAAACCCCTGCCCGATTCACGGTATGCCCCCAAATATGTCAAAAGATTATCAGTTAAAATGAAATAAATATGATGTTATCATTGACTGTTGGCTTAATTCGGTTTTATGTGTTCTTGTCGATGCATGCAGTTCTTAAAGAAGTTGCAACTTCTTCTGCTGAGAAAACAGTGCCAAGTACTCCATCATCAGAGCACAAAGTATCCGAGGGCACTCCGCGGTACAAGATGGTTTCCTTCCTTTGTTAGTTGTTTGAGATGCTTTATGATATGATGCCTCCTTATGTTTTGATATTTTTTTTCTTTCTATCTTAAACTGCTTCAGGAGTACAACTAGGTTTTCATCAATCCGCCATCTTTCTGCCAACTTTGCTCAGTTTAATAACCTGAATGCTGCTGCTCGCAAGAGAAAGCCTTTGACTATTAAGGTCTACTCTTGGATAAATACCTTTTACTTTGTCTTTTTTTATTTTATTTCCTCTAACCACTATTTCTGCCCTGTCTACATCATCCTGTAGGATGCTCAAGCGTTAAACGAGTGGCGGTTTACAAAGCTGAAAGAGTACAGAGACAGAAACATTCAAGTGGAGAATGAAGCTTTTGATCGGTACATGAATAATGTGAGTTTACTCGAAGAAGCCTTTTCACCCGCATTTGTTCCTGAGCGAAACAAGGAGGAAATAACTGTTTCGGAGCTTAAGCTGAGGCTGAGATCAAACTCCGCAAGAACAGAGAGCTTCAAGAAGCGGATCACAGAGACTGTCAAAGCCGGTTTGGTGAAGGTTCAGAAACGGGGTGGCAAATCAGATGATCAAGATGAAATCAAAAGACGTAAATGGGAAGAGAAGACTTCAGCTTTGAATGAAATCATCGACAAACTGAACAAAGCAAGAACCGAAGAGGATCTCAGATCTTGCCTTGAGTTGAAATCAAAGCACTATGGTCAAGTTTCTTCCAGTTCTACATCCGAACAAAACAGGATTTTCCCTGCTTATGCCCGAAAAGTTGAGTTCAGTGAAGAAGCATTTCAAGAAACTGGCGAGCAACTACAATCTTTTGACCAAAATATAACTTTGTGAAAGACGGTCACGTCAATATGAATGTATTGGTGGCAAGTTAAAACTTCATTGGCTACATTGATAACGTGAGCAAAGATCCTTCAAAGGCAGTCCTCAAGATTGTTGTAAAGCAGTGTTGAGCATAAATTAGCTATTGAATGGAGAAAGCTTTGTTGATTATACCTCATTGGATCTTTCTTTCACTGTATGTTGTTTTTTAGATTCAAAATTACTTACTATAAAAAAAAATTACTCATTATATATATATTCTAAAATCATTTTATTATGTTGCAAAATCACTCATAAACTAATTGTAGTTTTTCTATTTAATTATCTAAACTGGAGTTGTGATGTTATGTTGGACTATTTCAGAATGACAACCACCAGACTTCAAACAAGAAATTGGTTTGGTTTGGATATCCGGTTTGCATTATTTAAAACCTCACAATTTGTTTTGCCTGACAAAAGATGACTCAAAAGTAAAACAGCACATGGAAGAGCACAAATGCCATTTGGATTGAACACTGGTCTCTTTAGAGACCAACACTATATTTTGAAAATCGAGATTATCTTTTTTTTGTTTTACAAGACGATCAAGCCAACTATCTGCTAAATGCCTTTGCGGTTTCCTTCTAGCAGTTTGTTTTTTCTCGTTCCCAAAAGCATCAAGTTTTTTAGCAACCTGAGGAGGAATGAAAAAGAGTTGTAATAATAGCATTGACATACCCAGAGTTGCTAGCTCAACTGGTAAAAGCCTTCTTCCCAAAGGGTAGAGGTGCCAGATTCGAGTCTCAGCCAGCTGCGGAGAGGGGATTTAACTGTTGGAACTCGTTTTTGACGAAATGGTTTAAGACCATTTTTCGGTATGTTTCGGGACGAAGACGTTCGTCGGAATAACCGAATGTTTGACACTATGAAGTAGTGTACTCGTATGTCAAAATCAGAGTTGGTTTTGAATGAGAAATGGAAGTCCAAAATGAGTTTGGCTAAATATTAAAAATTAGCAAATGTCATATATTGGATATTTGGGTTTGAATTTGTTAGTTGGATATTATGTCCATTACTTATTCATGACTATCTTTATGTTTGTATAAACATAAAATGCAAACCCAAATTAAAAGAAATATTATTTATGTTTGATTTGGTCAAATATATAATATATTCTTTATTGCTAAGTCATTAAAAATTGAGTCAAAAGGAATTAAATTTTCTTAATGACAATATTGATTTTTTGACTTTAAGACTCCATTACTCTCTTGTATGTTATGGCTTCTCAAAAGCATAATGTGATGTTTTGTATTTTCTATATAAAGGCTTGTGAGCCATTTAGAAAAGAATAGAGTGAGACACACTTGAAAACCAACAACAAATACAATTCCTCCATGTTATAGTGATGTTTTATTTTATTTATTTTTGTGTCTGAGAGTACAACACAAAATTAGTTTCGCCAGGCTTCTGATAGAGTGACGCAAATTCAGAAGATTGTTTGCAGTTGTATCCTGGGACTCATTACGTTATCGAACCGTCGCACTACGGGACGTATTTTGAGTTAAGGAAAGAGATAATATCTCGCCTCTGCAGTTGTATCATCCTTTTCTTACTCTTTGGTATAGTATTATCATTTTTTATTTTTTTACAATATTCAGTAATCCGTAGTTTATAAAATACGGTTCTATCAGTCTTAACTCAAAATATCCGTTTATTGCTTTGCACTAACCGGACTGATTATTGTAAAAAGTATTTGTTTTGTAAGAACAGGTTGACTGATCTTTGGGAAAAGATGCCGGAATCAGATCTATAGGATTATTTCAAAATAATCTTTCTAGTAAATTTTTTGTTTGTATTATTATACTAACAAAACTGATTATTTTGTGAAGTGTTTTGTCATGAAAACAGGAATTGGAGATTTCATGGTGATAAAAAATCTGTCCACTCCATCAGATTATTTTTGTTGATGATTTCTATGGAGATAAAAATTCATTTTTTCTCATTATATGCACTAATGATATCTTGTTTTTGTTTTGATGCAAACAGGATCTCCATCAAGTTAAAACGTTTTTTTTAATTGGTCAAAATGTGTTATTGCATTGACTTGGTTAAGATAATTAATTGCTTTAATTATCAAGAATGATTTAACGTTTTTGTTTTCTTCTTTCAGATTTTGGGATAACTTAATTTAGTTATTAAGTATGTTGACCATGAGAAAATAAGAAGAAATTCAAGTTTCAAATATGGTGAAACCATAGTTATAAATAACATTTTGATTCTTAAGGGATCATGTTATATGAATGGAAATGAATTTTGTGAGTCGACGCCCCAAATAAAATTTGGGAGAGGTCTGCCACATATAAATCGTTTGCCATAAGAAATAAAATATTTGTTGATATTGATCAAAACATTTGTATTTCGTCAATGCTTAAATGCATTTTTAAAAAGGTTGACCATGCAAAACCAGTGAGAATTTTCAGACCAATATGACTGAAACTGACATATGTATTGTAGTTCTAAAGTCAATATGGTTGAGAATAATCATAGAAAATTGTGGTTTTTATGGTAGAAAAATATCATGTAATGATATGTATATTTGCTAAAAGCAAAAATATGTTTTGGAAAAATTCAAATCATAGAGTTATAAATCAACTTGAAAGAACTATGAAAATAGTTGTATCTAAAATGTGAATTTCTGAGAATGAAATACATTTTAAAGAAAATTGTAATAATTTTTCGAAATTATTTTTATTCATTTAAATCTAAAAGAGGTGTAGAGTAATTTTCTAAACTCTTAAGAGATGTTAAATGTAAATAAATATGCATGATTTTGAGCTATCTCAAGAAATGTGGGGGAAGCTTTGCTTACCATATAAAGTTATTGGCAAGAGGCCAAATTAACTTAGTGATAGTTATCAAACTATGATTTAAAAAAAAAAAAAACTAGTGTCATACACTGAGTTTTGTGTATAATGGTTAATTGTATCTTGAACAGATGACAAAAATCATTAGACAATTGATCTCGACTAATCTCAAGAGATTATGTTCACTATGATGACAACCTAGGATCCTGTTATTAAAGGTGTGTCATGAGATCAAATTGTAATATCATCAAGAGGAATGGGTTTAGCCTATGAACTAAGATGAGGTTTGGCGGTAACTCTACTTATCAGATTGGAGATCCCAAGAAATAGGTTCAAGGAGACAACTAAGTCAAACTAAGTCTGCCCAAAGCACTGTAAGACTTCGGTCTATACCCAGTTCCTAGGATGATTAAACAGTGCTACATGTAAGGAATAGAGGATAAGCATTTGCTTTTAATGATTTGTGCCAATTGTTTTGAGATATGAATGGAGTAGTACATGATACTCCTCTAAACAAAACTAATGGCAAATCACCTTGTGGGTGTGAAATGGGGCCGTTTCTAGGAGAATAAAATGGCTATATTCTCTAAAGTTCACTCATGATTACCAGGAATGTTCACGGCCAAAATGAACACAATAGAGAAATTGGTTTTGTGAGAGAATGAAACTGTGTTTTGGCTATTGTCTAGGTTTACACCAAAGCCCGGGAGGTTCAAGACATCATGGCCACCTCCTGGCCGAGTAAATCCGATAGCTATTAACAATGACTGGTTCAAGGCTGAAAAATTGCTACCAACTCATCATGCAGTGAATTTCTCGTTTGTACTCTCAAAAGTCCTTAGTTGAGTCTTGTTGAGTCTTGTCGAGTCTTGTCTAGGAAGTCAAGTCTGTCGAGTCGTCTAGTGTCTAGAAGCATTTCTATTCATGTGGGGGATTGTTGGAACTCGTTTTTGACGAAATGGTTTAAGACCATTTTTCGGTATGTTTCGGGACGAAGACGTTCGTCGGAATAACCGAATGTTTGACACTATGAAGTAGTGTACTCGTATGTCAAAATCAGAGTTGGTTTTGAATGAGAAATGGAAGTCCAAAATGAGTTTGGCTAAATATTAAAAATTAGCAAATGTCATATATTGGATATTTGGGTTTGAATTTGTTAGTTGGATATTATGTCCATTACTTATTCATGACTATCTTTATGTTTGTATAAACATAAAATGCAAACCCAAATTAAAAGAAATATTATTTATGTTTGATTTGGTCAAATATATAATATATTCTTTATTGCTAAGTCATTAAAAATTGAGTCAAAAGGAATTAAATTTTCTTAATGACAATATTGATTTTTTGACTTTAAGACTCCATTACTCTCTTGTATGTTATGGATTCTCAAAAGCATAATGTGATGTTTTGTATTTTCTATATAAAGGCTTGTGAGCCATTTAGAAAAGAATAGAGTGAGACACACTTGAAAACCAACAACAAATACAATTCCTCCATGTTATAGTGATGTTTTATTTTATTTATTTTTTTGTCTGAGAGTACAACACAAAATTAGTTTCGCCAGGCTTCTGATAGAGTGACGCAAATTCAGAAGATTGTTTGCAGTTGTATCCTGGGACTCATTACGTTATCGAACCGTCGCACTACGGGACGTATTTTGAGTTAAGGAAAGAGATAATATCTCGCCTCTGCAGTTGTATCATCCTTTTCTTACTCTTTGGTATAGTATTATCATTTTTTATTTTTTTACAATATTCAGTAATCCGTAGTTTATAAAATACGGTTCTATCATTAACAACCGGCTCTTGTCCTTGGTCCAAGGAGATTATGGGTTTAGACCCAGAACTTCTTGAATTTAAAAAAAATAATAATAATAATAGCATTGACACTAGTCTCACATCCCCCAAGCAAGCACGTTGGGCTTCTCATGCACTACTACTTTAAGAAAGTCTTGTGCATCCCCTTCCCACTTATTCAACTCCAGCTCTTTCCCTTCAACGAATTCATTTGTTTGGTTCCATTTTCCAGGCATATTCAGAGTAACCATGGGATACTGAGAGCATGAGGTCATGAGTCAACAACATCTTGATACTTCTTCCAAACAGAACAAAAGTAGCAAACCTAATTTATGTTTCTTAAATATGAAATGCGATTTTTCTACATGTCTTGTTTGTTCTTATTTTTGTGTTTTCTCTTTATTTATATTTTCAATTGTTTAACTTTTTTTGTTATACATAATTTATTTGATCCACATCTTTATATTCTATCAAAAGTCTTAATTTTAGAATAGTTAAGCGGACAAATCTGCGTCTAAGTAATTTAATCCGCCGCTGACTCTATTTTACTCTGGTCCATGCGAGCTTACCCGCTGCAGATTACGATTTGTATATCTATGTTCAATACCCCGTTATTGGACTACTGTTAGACATAATCAGTGGATTGTATCTACTTTAGTATATCTAGTAGACCTGGTCAAAAAAAAAAGAAGAAAAAGGTTAGAGGGCATATCGGGACGAGATCATTACGAGTAGATTTATTTAGGTCGAATAAGTGTTATTAATTTGTATAGATTTTTTAGAACCTAATATGTATAGATCTACAATCAAATAAATTAACAACAGCTATCCACGGTAAATACTTTATAAAATAATAATATCAAAGTTAAGGTATATAATTATTATTGATTGTTCTTAGATAGGGTCAAACACTCAAACAAATGACTAGGTCTGAGATTTTACCCAGACCAGAAAATATGAATCAGAACCAAAATATCCTATCCGAAACTGAGCAGAAAATTTTCAAGTACTTATTGCCAAAACTATTTTATCCGAAAGAATTGGAACTGAAAAGAACCGATCCAAATAGATCTCGACCAGAAAAAACCGACCGACCCGATAAAAATAATCACCCGACTTAAAAACATGTATATCCAAAATTATGATTTTTGTGTTCTATTTTATGTTTTTTTTATTTTATGGTTTAGTTACATTATATCTTTGTTATTATTTTGTAACATTTAAGTAAGGAGAAACTTTAAAGGTAAATTTTAGAGTTTAAATTGTTTTATTTTAATTATTAATAATTTATTATTTTGTAAAATTTTAGATATATATGCCAGATTTTGACTAAATTTGGTGGAATATGGTATTTCATACATTTTTCAAATCTTAAATATCTGAACCCAAGCCAGATTTAATAGATACCCAAACCTAGAAGAAAAAAACTGATCTGAACCTGAACCAAAAAATACCTTTTGAATCCAAATATTTAAGATCCGAAAGATCCAAAGATTCCGGACCTCAAAGAAACCAATCCGAACCCGACCCGAAAATTTATACGCTCAAACCTACTAATGACATATACAAACATATCATTTTCTTACACAACGATCAAGTTGATAAAGATAATATTTATCATACAGATACTTTCTTGTTATCTGACGAGTATTTGCAATAGTGTAGTTATGTGATCGTGATGTCTGTCGGCATATCCCAAATTTTGGTGACACTGATTTCATAGATATGTAAAATAGGTATTCCCTCTAGTACTAGGCTCTACGAGTTCTGATCAGAAAAGTTTGAAAACTATCTTGCAACTCTTTTTTTGTTAAATTACACAAATAGAAACAAAATAAATTATGATTTATGTCTTACCCATCTGTTGATTCTGTTCTGTTTTGGTCCCATTGTTTCAATTTTTAGATCGAAAGCAGAAATACTCTTTATTTTCTTAAATTAAAAGTTAGTAACTCTAAATGGAAATTCGCCTTCCTTTCCACATTTAGTTTATTATTATTATTTTTTGTCAATAGATGAATAATGTCATAGTTTTGCAGTAAAAGCAATGAGAACAAACAGGAAAAAGGAAAAACAGCAACAAATTGCAACCAGAAGGCGCAAGGGAGCCAGAGCTCCAAAAGAAAAAACCAAAAAACAAGCTTTGCTGGAGACGTCCATGGTGAGGTCTCTCCATTCAGGTGGGGACCAAAAAGGGATGCAAGCTTCGTTAGGTCGATAGGGAGGCTTCACATTGAATCCGATCATGTAGCCAAGCAGGTCCTTGGTGAGCAACGTACGACTGCTGACGGTTGTCTCTGATCACACTTTTGGAGATTTCAAGTGCAATTGAACTGCACCTCTCTGGTACGTAGCTCTCAGTACCTATCTCAAAAGAGTGGAAGAGGTTCCGTATGTTTTGAACTTGAAACCGTACCTCAGTGATAGGAGACCCTTTAAGTAAGATATTAGACAGCTCCTTACTCGAGAATTCGAAGATCAGTCGTTGGAACTTCAAGTCTGTCATTGCTTCAACTGCCCAAGAGTACGTTGCTAGCGCTGCTTGAGAGGCCGAGTAAATCCTTGAGAACATCCGACGACTGTGACATAGCGCGTTCCCGTTGGAGTCACGAACAATCCAAGAGCTTCCGCAGGAGGATGACGCCGCAGACCACGAGCATCCTACGTTACATTTCACAAAGGAGTCAGGGGGTTTAATCCATCTTTCCTGTCTTGGGGAACTTGCCGATAGAGCTGTTCCTGTTGACGACTCGGCATTGTGTAACTTAAGCCACACGGCAGCTTCTGCTAGGGCTTTCTCCAGAATTTCACCAGCAGAGAAATGAACTTTTTCAAAGGCTAGGATGTTCCTTGCCTTCCAGATATGCCAGAGGATCCATGGAAAGGCCAATCGGATTCTAGGTTGTAGACTCTTGTTTCTACTAGTCATGAAGAGGTAGTGCAGGTTCAGGAATGTTGAGGTACGGGAGAAACCAGTAGGTGGGAGAGAGAGATTAGATAAAGACCATACTTCTTTTGCTCTAGGGCAATGGAAAAGCATGTGACAGATGGACTGCGGTTCTTCTCCACAGAGTGAACAAATCGGGTCAATCTGAATGCACCTTGAGCGAAGTTGTTGCTTGACCGCTAGAGCTCCAGATAAAATTCTCCAAAGGAAGTGACGTAGTTTAGGAGGAGTTTTTTCCTTCCATAAGCTACTCCATAGCCCTTTCTCTAATGGCGGCATAGAGTTTGTACCCGTGGTTTGAAGCTCCTGTATCTCCTGTATCAGCTTATATCCTGATTTTGAGTTATAGACACCATTGGTAGCGTAACCCTATTTCAGAGAATCATTTCTTGTCAGGCAAGGTTTCACTTTTAGAACCCGATCTACATCTTCCTCTGCGATGAGCTGCCGTACGAGGTTAACCTTCCACCTACCAGTGTCTTGGTCAATCAAATCGCTCACAGTCATAGTGAGATCCACAAGAGCATCTTGGTGGTAGTTAGGAGGCCTAGGGATCGTGTCCACCACCCAGTTATCAAGCCACACTTTCGAGTCTTCCCCGTTACCAATCTCCTTCACCAAACCCTGTTTTAGGAGCTCACGACCGTGGAGTATACTTCGCCAAGCATACGAAGGCCGACACCCTACGGTACCATCCAAGAAATCAGTGCGCGGGAAGTACCTGGCTTTTAGGATTCTAGCTATTAGAGACTCCGGTTTACTGAAGATTCTCCAAGCTTGCTTCGCAAGCAACGATTGGTTGAACTTCTCAATATCATGAAACCCCAAGCCTCCGAGCTCCTTATCTTTGCAGAGTTTTTGCCACGCAACCCATGCAATCTTCTTCCTATTATTGCCACTGCTCCACCAAAACTCTATCATGGCGCTTGTGATTTTAGAACAGACTTCTTTTGGCAATTTAAAACAGGACATAGCATATATGGGGAGAGCTAAGGCAATCGACTTCAGCAAAATCTCTTTCCCGCCTTGCGATAGGGACTTTGCAAACCAGCCATTGAGGCGTCCTTGGAGTTTCTCCCGAATGAAGCTCATAAGTTTAACCTTAGACCCACTAAAGCACTCCGGTAGTCCAAGGTAGGTACCTTCCCCTCCCTCCTTATGTATTCCTAGCCTCTCTTGCACCTCCGTTCGCACACTGTTAGGGACCTTCGAACCGAAAATAATTGACGACTTCAGTGGGTTAACCATTTGGCCAGATGCTTCTCCATAGTCAGACAAACAAGTAATTAGTTCTGAGGCTTCTTCTGGGCTAGCTTTACACAATAGCAGACTATCATCGGCAAATAAAAGATGGTGAACCGAAGGACACTCCGCTGCCAGTTTAATACCATTCAAACGGCCCTCCTCTTCTGAGACATTGAGACAATTTACTAGAGCTTCAGCACAGAGTATAAACAGGAAAGGAGATAGCGGATCTCCTTGACGGATGCCCCGCTCAGGCTTGATAAACCCATGCGATATCCCATTCATAAGGATGGAGAACGAGACGGTACTTACACATGCCATGATCCAACGAGTCCACACTCTATTAAAGCCCATTTTTTCCATAAGCACTTCTAGGAAATTCCACTCTACTCGGTCGTAGGCCTTCGACATGTCAGGTTTAACCGCCATCCAACCCTCTGCTATGTTGTCGCTGGTTCTCAGGCTATGTATCATTTCATGCGCTATGATTACATTATCAGAGATTAACCGACCAGAGACAAAAGCCCCTTGTGTATCAGAGATAATATCAGGCAGGAGACCTTGAAGACGGTTACATAGGATCTTAGAAATTATCTTGTACTGGACAGAGCACAAGCTTATTGGTCTCATATCCTGCATCTTTGTCGGATTGGCAATCTTCGGTAACAAGCTTAACTGAGTGTGGTTCCAACCGTCAGGGAGGATAGCAGATCTGAAGAACTCCTTAATCTCTTGGGTCAGGCTAGGTCCCACAATGTGCCAAAAGTTATGATAAAACAAGCCAGTGAGACCGTCCTCACCAGGAGCGCTACTTCCCTTGATGCTGAAGGCTGCCTGCTTGATCTCATTGTCTGAGACCTGACGAGTAAGATGCGAATTCATACTTTCTGTTACCTTGGGCCTGAATCCTTTGAAAATTGATTCCAAATCATGCGGATTCAAGCTAGTAAACAGATCTCTGTAGAAGTTGATAGCGATGTTGCCTTTAGCTCCTTCTGAGAAATTCTCTCTCCCTAACTCGTCGAGAAGCATAAGAATGCGGTTTTGTATTCTTCGGCCTTTCACACAATTGTGAAAGTACTTGGTGTTCCGGTCACCTGCTCGTAGCCATTCTTCTCGACATTTTTGTGTCCAAAACAGCTCTTCCTCTCTCAGCGCCTCAGCCAATTCTTGCTTCAGAGAGTTCATCACGGTGAAAGAAGGAGAACGTTTAGAGACTTCTACTTCAAGAGCTGCCTTAAGACGGGTGATTCTCTCTCTTGAGTTCAAATCAGAATGTTTCTTCCAGTTCATAATCCTCTGGCGGCACCTCTTTATGCGGTCCACTGTTTTGTTTCGTTCCCCTGACCTTCCTTCCCAACTCTGTCTCACCAGATCCTCAAAACCTTCTCTGGAGATCATTCTTTTTATCAAAGAAGAACCTTCTCTTGTTCAGGTTTTCTCGCTCCAAGGCAAAGCTAATATGAATAGGCCTGTGGTCAGAAGCCCATAACTCTAGATACTCACAGTTAGATCTCGGGTAGGAGGAGAACCATTCACTATTACCCAGGCTTCTGTCAAGCTTACACTGAACCCAGTCATCTTCTCTAACACCCGCCCATGACAGCTGATTACCTGAAGATTTCATTTCTTTAAGCTTGCAGTTTTGGAGCATGTTACGAAAGTCCCATAAACTTTTATCACTACGAGTAACTCCACCACTCTTCTCCTCATTTGATAGCAACTCATTGAAGTCGCCCACCAACAGCCATGCCTCATCACGCAACAGCCCCACATCCACCAGTCGATCCCATACCTCTTTCCTCCTCGCAACAACTGGGTCTCCGTACACACACGAGAGGAAGAAGGAACACGATCCAAACTTAACTTTCAAATCAATGATCCTCAGATCACTTGAGATGACATCAATATGAAAGCTGTCCTTCCAAAGTACCGCTAGACCTCCACTCAGGCCCACCGGTTCCACCGTTAACATATGATCATAACCAAGACTTTTCTTCAAACCCAACATGTACTCACTCTTCTGCTTCGTTTCCATTAAAAAAATAAGGTCCGGAAAAACCTTCCTGCGAAGCCCCCGGAGATGGCGAACTGTCTCCGCACTTCCTGTGCCTCGACAGTTCCAGCTGAGAATACTCATTGGGGGGGGGGGGGGCAGCGGCTTCAATACGGAAGCCACCGTATGGTTGGAGAGTTTTTGGTTTTTGTTTTCTGCAGTATCCAAAGGAGTCACTGATTTCCTCTTTGAAGTAGTAGGTGCCAGAGGCAGTGAAGAAAAATCTTGAACCTCTGCAACTGTTCCAGGTTTTGTTGTGAACCTTCTTTTCCAAGCTTGGGGGCGTTTCCTTAGAGGTTTCCCAATCCCGGAGTTCCCAATAGTAAGCCCCTCCGAGGAAGGGCCAAGACGAAAAACCGGCGTAGGAATTATTGGAGCCGATTGGAAGGAGAAATGTGAGCCCGAAGAGACAGATTCTTCATCAGAGTATACGGCAGTGCGACCGAACGGCTCCGGGGATTCCATGGGCAGAGCATGTTTGAGCTTCTTTCCTTGCGGTTCAGGAAAAGTTAGGGCATGACTCTTGCCTTTATCCTTCACATTAGTAATACGAGAGAGACGAAGAGAAGATTCCGCAGCGTTCTCTGCAATCCCCTGTTTCACCCTTTCAATACGAGCCAATCTCTCTGTGTCATCAGCATGAAAGATGTACAGCATAGCCATCTTTCGGTCCTCCACAGAAAGTTCCGGGAACAAGGTGGAGTTATCAACTGAGTCACGAGGAGGAGGAGCTGAGATCATACGCAGGTCACCATAGTGCTGAGTTTCTAAGAGCTTGGTGTAGGACAGAGTATGTTCCTTCTCTTTGATCGTCTCTCGAGAACTACCGGGTAAATGGTCTGATGATATATGAGGGTTCTCAGCGATCCCTTGTTTGACACGCTCAATTCTAGCCAAACGCTCTGTCGGGTTAGCATGTGAGATATACATCATTGCCATCTTCCGATCCTCATCAGACAATTCTGGAAACATCACTGGGAAACCTGGCGGGCCGTCCAAACGATCCATTGGAACCAGAGACCTCTGTTCCACTCTCAGGCCTTCCGGTACTTTTCCAGCTCTGCTAACTGCCCCTTTATTGACGAAAGGGCACTTCGCTTTCTCATGAGTTAACCTCAGACAGTGGAAACAACGCTTGTGGAGCTTCTCGAACTCAAACTTGATCGTCACAGTCCCACCTTTGACTGTAAGTTTCCGATAAGCCTTAGCGGGGTTGTTTGTGTCTAAAAGGATCAGAGCCCTGACATAATCCTTTGTGTGAGATACTTTTGGGTCGTACTCCACCTTCTCCACTTTCCCCACCTCACCAGCCAGCTTATTCATTGTCTCTAACGTGAAATAGTTAGCAGGAATGTTACGGATGCGTATCCAGACCATCATGGATTGAAGGAAGGTATCTGGGGGAGAATCAGTCCAACGTTCCAAGGTCATAGACCAGTAGTTGTAGGACCACGGCCTGTCCTTCAACACCGTCTCCAGATCTTCCTCTCGATCAAACACAAACTGGAATCTGTCACGTGACAAAGCCATCCCACGAACTCTCCCATAAACCCTCCATGCCGTCGGCATGTAGTCAATCATCTTTGCCATCGGTTGACAATCAGGGTTGAGCAATCTTCCAAGCAAAGTAGTTTTGTTCTCATCCATCACTCTGAATCTCGGGCTATCCAGTAGAACCAACGGTTCCTCTTCTTCCAGGGACATTGCTTGGATAGCTTTCTGAAGCAAATCAGCCATATCTTCACGACAATTGAAAGTTGCGGTGGTTTCAGCAAAACGGAATTGCACAATCGTGAGAGAGAAACAAGGCTTGATTGGTGAGCTGTTTCCTTTAAAGTCAAAAGATACCGTCATAATTTTCGGTAAAGGAGGGTGAAAAGGAAAGATTTGGAGCAGAGAGAAACCAATATGGTAACTGGAGAAAGAAGGGAAAAGTTGTGTATAATGAAGAAGGGAAGTAGATTGGGTAATAAATGACTAAATGAAAGATTGTCAAAAAAGGACAATCACAACAGTAGCCGGAGATTTGGATCCACTCGCCGTGAGGGAAATTTTTTTTTAAAAAAGGAAAGAAACCACTCTCCTAGGAGTGTACCGGAAATCGCCTAATTATCCAAAGCGATAGATGATTTATAAATGGTTTTTGATAAAATTAGTTTATTATTAGATTAAGATCCGCGTCTTGCGCATAATAAATATTGTATATACATACAATTTTATATATTATTATTATTTATTTATGTTTTATTACTTATATTAAATTAGTGAGAGGTCAGTGACTATTTTTTCTAACTAAATTGGTAAGAGCATATAAATCAAAATAATCATTGTTATTTACAATCATTTTATGGTAAATAAATTTAAATAATAATTTTTATCTTTAATATTGTTTATCATTAGTATTTTTATAACAAAAAATGAAACATTGATAAAAAATTTCAATATGAAACTTTTAATATTTTTTATTAATTTATAATCATTTTAAGTTCAATGAAAATATTAAATTCTTAGTATTTTTTCAGTAAAATTTTTGAAATTTAAATATTTATGCATTTATATAACAAATAATTTGATTTAAGTGATATATATATATATATATATATCTTACTCATATGATTTTATGAACATTTGTATCTTGTTATAAATAAAAATTAAACCATTGATCACAAATTTTCAAAGTGAGATTTTTAAAAATTTATTAAGTTATATTCATTTAAAAATATATATATATAACATATATAGACAAATAAATATTTTTATTTGCTTAATTTAATTGTCTAATTTATTTTATTAATATTAATATATAACAAAAATGATAGAAGATGTACAAATTATTATCAAATATTTATTATTTATAATCATTAATTATCATATATATTTTGATCGGATTAGGTAATTCTGTATGTTATATTTTAGTAAATAATGAAAAATATTTTATATTAATAATTAATTATATGATTAGATTAATGAAAAGTATACAATATGTTCAAATGAACCAACTTATTTTTCTGAAGATTTTGAAATTGATTCTCGTGATGACATGTATCATGGTTTAAATCTTCTCTTTTAGTATATAACTAGGTAGAGATCCGCGCCTTGCGCGGGGTGAAACTAAAATTATATTAACAACAAAAAATATATATTTTAAATATATTTTTAAGATTTCTAATATAAGACATTAAATACTAAAACTAAAATACATGGATTAATATGAACAAAAAAAATCTGCCGGTTTTATAATTCTCTATATATAACAATAAAGGGTTTTGTTTGTATTTTTCCAAATATGCAAACCTTTTTTTTACAACCAAATATGCAAACTTTTATTGTTGTAAATGTGTCTCACGTATAAAAATACAAAATAGATGTAGGAGGGGAGTACGATGAACAAAATAACAGTATTGTTGATTGTATAGATAATAATAATTTTTTCTTCTACACCAGCCATTTTAAACTTAAGTAAAAGAAACTCGCATAGAGAGTTAAGAGTTTTTGATTTGGATGAAATGCAGTTTGATCAATGATATAGAAAACTAATCTGGTAGCACAATAACTCAATAATATCGGCCATAAATGTAGGTGTATACGACACTAACTGAATAAAATCTTTTACGGGTAGAAACTTGCTCTTCAATCCATACGTTTACATATATGTTAAAAGTTCCTATAATATTTCATATCATATTAAATAGCAAATATGTGATCAGAATAAATGCCATATATAATTGATTATGAGCAACAATTTGTGTTAACTAAGATCAAAATATATAACTGACATATTTGTATTTAATGAGATTTTCATTCACTGGAGTATATAAACAGTATAAAATTTTTTTATGGTAACAAATCTTATAATGTATAGCTTATTAGGAATAACCAAAAGTTGATTACAAAAGTTATTCCCTTTTATTTCCTAACAATTTCCCTAGATCAAGCATGGGTAGTTACTCCTCATAGCTAGATTAAAGCGTACAGAACTTAATACTTGCGTTAACATTGAATGTATCATAATTTATTTAGTGAAAAGGTTCAATGGAAGAAAAACCGAAGAGAAACGATTCCTAAACTAATATTAGAGGCTTTAATCATTGTTTGCCTTGATCTGATAAAATTTAACGTCGTGACAATGATCTTATCGGTTTCATAGATGCATACACTGCTTGTGTTAATTTTGAAAAGTACATAATATGAACTTTTTTTCAACAATATCTCAATGTATAAGCGCCAAGAAGCAAATCTAAAATGATATATAACATTTTTACCAAGTTCATTACAATTTTTTTTAAATACACAGAACATATAATATACCAATTTATATGATAGTGTTATTCTTTATATTTATAGACCAGAATGTTATAAGTAGTCTGGTAAGATTTTCTGAATTTTTTAATTTTCTAATACGAAGCTAAAAAAGGATTTATATACTGTATATAAATATCCCTATTATTGTATGTGAAGGCTTTTCTTTACACTATAAAAAATTATATGATAATTCTTTGTTTCACACTATAGAAAGTAACCCAGAATTGTTATAAGTAATCTGCTAAGAAAATTTATATTATTACTAGATATGAGCCCGTTGCGTTGCAACAGGTTTTGTTTGATATTTTAGTTTTATGAAAACCATAAAAATGAAAAATATTTTTAGTGAAATTGTATGATTTTGCATATATAGTGTGAAAAAATATTTTTTGCCATTTTTAATAGGTTCCATTTTCAAAATTCGTTTTTCAATATCACTAATATTTTTACAATTTTAAAGTAATGACAGATTTTTATTAACACATTCACAATCTAATTTTTTTAGACTTTTGAAAAAGTTACTAAATCTCTAAATCAAACGGTCATAACCAAAAAAAAAAAAGTAATTAAAGCTTGGTTCTTCAAAGTTATTAATTTTCTTTTTCTAAATCTCTTTAAATCAACAAAAGAGAGTTGTATCATATTTTTCTATACATGTCACAATGTTTTTTTAAATAAAAAATAAAATTCACTTCCTTTTTACAATTAATTTTTGTTTAGATCTTTTTTAAAATTGAAAATTACTATAAAGTATTTTTTAGTAATTTTCCTTCTCCTATACCAAAATCAATTTGTACAATATTTAACACTAATTTTTATTTTCTAAAATCATAAAGAAAAGATAATTGTAAAAACTATATTGATTGTAATTATCCTTTTGTAAAATCTTAATCAAAAAATTTTAAAAGAATGTTTAATGTTAATTTTCCTTTATTCAAATCCTAATTAAAAGGTCATAAACCAAAAAAAAACTACAATCTTATTATTGACATATTAACACGATTTGTAAAACAAAGTTATAGTAATTTTTCGTTTTTAAAAATTCTATATCAAAACCGATTTGTACAATAATATTAACATTAATTTTCCTTTTCTAAAATCATAAAAATATAATTGTAAAACAATATATCTTATGATAAAGCTAGTTACTATTATTTACAATACTTTTTCTCAAAAAAGTAAAATTACTATTAAATAATTGTTTATATAAAATTGACATGTGTCACAATCATGTTAATTAGTAACTTTGAAGAACCAAGCTTCACGTAGCTTTTATAATTTTCTTTGTTTTGGATATAAAAAAGGAAAATTCCTTTAAATAATTGTTTGTATGATTTTTTTTTGCTTAACTATATTTGTTTAAAACTTAAAAAGGAAAATTACTATTAAATAGTTACTTTTAAAAAATTAGTATTTAACAAATGTCATAATCTTAAATATATAATTGACATGTGTCGCGATCATGTTAATTAGTAACTTTGAAGAACCAAACTTTATATAATAAGATGGAGTTTTGTAAGGCAAAGCTCAAAGTACGATGACTTTCATATATGTAATTTATTGTATGAATTTTCTTGATTAGAATTTGGTGTGATGTTTTTTGTGTTTCAACAAAAAAAAATTGGTATGATGTTTCTTCTTCGTAGTTCAGCCCTTGATCTGATGAAACCTAAAAATAATTCATTATTGTTTTATATAGAGTGATGACAACGAATTCTAAGAATTTTTATAGTGTGCTTGCATGCACATAATGAAAAAATGAGTATGATTAGGTGTGGAAGACTCACCATAAATGATTTAAAACCATACATGTACAAAAATAAAAAAACTATTCGGTTTATCAAATGATTTAATATGGTGGTCCAATGGCAAACTATGTAAATATTCTAATTATGAAAGGGTTAAGGTTAAAAGAAGCTGAGAATGATTCTCATTATGACACATAGACAAAATGGCACAAATGTAAATAATCTATCTTTTAAATGTAAATTTTCTATTTTGCTCCTCCTTTAATAATAATGGGATTGATACCATTTTATAATTTTACTGAAACAATTCAGTCTAGTACTTCAAATTTTAGATTAACCAATTTTCTTAATGCATTGATTAACATCTTAATCTTATTAATTAGTTAATTTTCATGGAAAATAATATTCAGTGTAATGATCTCATCTTTGTGTCACTCACCACTTCTTTTCTACTAAGTTTCATTCTAATCATGGTTTGACCAAAATCATTTATATTTCTATATTAGGAGTTTTGAATATCAATTCCCGGAAAATGAATTATGTAGAACACTGGAGCTAATGTTTATAAGAAATTTTTAGAAATGTGCAAAAATTTCCATCAAAAATAGATCTCATAAGATGGCTCAAAATGATAAAGTTAAACAAGAATTTTTATAAAATAGATAGAACCGTCGACTGTAATATAGTATACTAGGGTAAACCCGCCCTACGGGCGGGCAGGCGATTAAAATTGATAGCACAAATTTATTTTAAATTTTATTTTAATTTTAGTTTAAATAGAATTAAGCTTTATGATTATTTTACAGCAATTTTATCTATATTTTTCGTTTAATATATTAAATTTTGTGTATGCATTGTTTGTTGTTCATTTGGTTATTATTTTTTTAATTGATTAGTATTTGTCAAACCAGTTTTTTTATTATTATTTTTTGCTAACTTGAACCAGTTTTTTAGTTCTATATAGACGTTTGAATCCAGAACTTCGTTGTAAAATGGCTCCAATGATTAAACAATCCACGTCTTATTTTGTTGTAAAAGTTGTGGGAGATATGTTTGATACTGCGCACTACAAGAAAACAAGGCGATTCTGACGGACATTCCGACGGAAAATGAGATCCTCGGAACATTCCGAGAGATTTCCGAGGAAATTCCGAGGAAACTCAAATTTTGAGTTTCCTCGGAATTTCCTCGGAATATACCGACGGAATTCCGAGGAAACAACATTTCGTCGGTATTTTCTTATGAAATACCGAGGAAACAATATTCCTCGGAAAAAAACCGACGAAAATCTGAGGATATATTATAGCCGTTAGAGAGCCGTTGGGGAATTTTCAAATTACCGAGGAAATTCCGAGGAAGGAGCCGTTGCCGTCGGAATTCCGTCGGAATTTCCTGGGTAATGCAGACCAAAAACAGAAGACCTGCTCGGCATGATGATAGAGGCGAACGGGCAACATATCATGTTACGGTTCCAGACATCTTCACAGATGTTGGACGACTTAGCGGAAAACCAAAGGACCGTCGACTTACTGAGCAGGAGCGCAGTCATTTGCAAACATATTTGCTCACCAACTGCGAAGATATTCTTCAATATGAGAGGTAAATAAATTAGCTTACAAATTTTTATTTTAACAAGTTAAAATTTAAATCTTAATTAATTACATTATTGTCATCATATGTACAGGATTTTCATGGCAGAAAAGCGGTTCGAATATAGATACGCCACAGAGGAGGCTCTAGAAGAACTGAAGCAGAGAGAATTTGCTGGATGGATGCTTACTTATGTGAGTGCTTTAAACAAATTAAAATTTAGCTGGAAGACCCACTACAACCAAGCACATCTGGCAACTTAAGTGCAGCAGAAGATTTAGCTGCAGTTGGCCTTGTAGTCGATTTAACCGATTTCGCAGAGGAAGCCGTCGTTCACGTAGAGGATGAACCAGAGATTGGAGAGTTTCACCAAGATCCAGATTCAGAATCATCTGGTGATGATGACTCCGAAACAGAGTAGCATCGCCTTTTTTTTTTTTTTTTAATATAAGAATACCGAGGAAATTCCGAGGGAATTCCGACGGTTTAGGGTATTTGGTTATAGGGTATCTGTTCCTCGGAAAAGCCTCGGACATTTCCGAGGAAATCCCGAGGAATTGAGGGTTTTGATTATAGGGTTTTCTCTTCCTCGGAAATGCGTCGGAAAATTCCGAGGGAATTCTTAGGAAATACCGAGGAAACATAAGTTTTCCTCGGAATTTCCTCGGAAATTCCGAGGCTTTTCCGAGGAATATAGGTTTTTTTAGTCGAAAACAACATTTTTCGGTTTCAATAACACTTATATAAGCCTTATTAAAATACTTAGACTGAATATGAAGTCAAAAATTGGTGTATCACCCGATAATAAACAGTTTTCGGAATGTATGAACGAAATCCCCACAACATACGAGAAACACTTATACACTTTAATGAATGGTAAAGGGAATACATACAATTCATTTTAGAATTTTGTTATTTCATGATTTAGGATCATATAAACAAACAATTATCATTGGTATGCATTACATTAATATAAAAAATGATATAGGGCAAAAAAATTTGATGTTTTGAAACCACAAACATGTATTCCTCGGAATTTCCTCGGAATATACCGAGGAATTTCCGAGGAATATTCTTTTCCTCAGAATGTTTTCATTTAACCGGGCAAAGGAAACCGCCAAATTTTTCACGAAAATTAAATAATTGATTTCCGAGGAAATTCCGACGGACCGAGGAAATTCCGACGGCCGTTTTTCCGTCGGAAATTCGGTTTTATAAACCCTAAACACTTCTTCTTCCCCATTTCTCTCTTCTTCTTCTCGCGATCTCCGCCGACCACTCTCTTCTCCCGCGGCGATTTCCGGCGAATCCTCCCTAATCCTCTTCAATTTCATCCATAAATCATGTAAGGACCCTATCCCACTCTATTAGATTCGATTTGGTGGGGGTTTAAGTAGATGTGATGATTTTAGAAGTTTTTAGATAGATTTTTTTTAGGGTGATTGGTAGGATTGTGTAATGGGAGTTTGATTGTGATTATTGTTTGTATTGAGTTGATTTAGAAGTTTTTTGAAAGTTTATTCTTAATTTTGTGTTTTTAAAATCGAATTAATAATTATGAAAACGTTTTTTGTATAGAAAATCTATTTTTTGAACTATAAAATCATTTCTATATTTATTAAACATTTTAAATATTTATGAAACCTTTTTATGATTAAAAACTATTTTTTGTAATTATATTTATATTTTTGTGATTAAAATCTATTTTTTAGATTTTTAAAAATCGAAATAATAATTATGAAAACGTTTTTTATATATAAAATCTATTTTTTGAATTATAAAATCATTTCTATACTTATTAAACATTTTTAATATTTTTGAAACCTTTTTTTTATTAAAAACTATTTTTTCTAATTATATTTATATTTTTGTGATTAAAATCTATTTTTAAATATTTTTTCAATTTATATTGACTAAAACTATTTTTGTGATTAAAATCTGTATTTAAATATTTTTTCAATTTTTATTGACTAAAACTTTTTTTTTTAATTTACAGGTCTACTGGTGATCAGCCCCGGGTTCGACCTCGTCGTTCCGCACCACGAGGTCGTGGTGGTACGGCGAGCCACTCTCGGGGTTCGTCCAGCCACTCTCGGGATTCTTCATCGCCACAGAGCTCTTACCATACATCTCCCTCTCCGGTTTCTGCTCCCGCTGCTGCACACTCTCCTGCTCCTCCAGTGGTTCCGGGAGTGATGACTGTTGAACAGTTGGTTCAACAGCCCGGTCGTGAGCATCTTCCCTATCTTACTCCGGAGCCACGGGGACTCGGTCAAACATGGTAATTAAACGTCTTTTTTTTCTTTCATTAAAATTTCATTCATTATTAATAATTTGTTCCTTATTTTAGGTTCGACCGATCTAAGAACGGGATCAGCGGGTGGATCAACCGTATGATGAAATCGACCCTCGAGAAGGGATATCCGACTTTCACTCACTTCCCTCTCGAGGACCAGCAGATGTGGTTTCGTCAGTTTGCGGTAAGTATTCTAATTTTTTATTTATATTTTTAATCTTTAATATAAAATTTCTACTAATTGTGTTTTTTTCCAGCAAGAGTTCAACTGGCATTCCGATCATACACCCTTTATCCGTAACGCCTTCGTCCATAAAGTTATGGACAACTATGGGAAGCAGATCTACGAGTGGAAGCAGAAGTGGCTCGCCAACGAGGTTTTTTTTATTTATTAAACTATTTTTTAAAAGTTTTTTAAACTATTTTTGAATTTATTTAACTATTTTTTTTATTTATTAAAAGGTCCCGCAGTCGATCAACCCCACCGTCTGGAAGGAGTTGTGTGTGCATTGGAACAAGGAGGAGACGAAAGAAATCTCCTTGACCAACTCCAACAACCGCAAGAGCGATCGTGGCGGGAAGGGCATGTACAAGCACAATTTGGGTGCCCAGACTATTGCCACTCTCAGAGATCGCTTGGTAAGTTCAATTTTTT
This sequence comes from Raphanus sativus, assembly GCF_000801105.2. Classification (NCBI taxonomy): domain Eukaryota; kingdom Viridiplantae; phylum Streptophyta; class Magnoliopsida; order Brassicales; family Brassicaceae; genus Raphanus; species Raphanus sativus. Next base: position 19,044,457 of record NC_079515.1, read on the forward strand.
TTTCTTCCAATTATTTAAATATGTTTATTTTATTTTTTATGCATTTATTCTAATTTCTAACGTTTGTTTAACTTATGTTTATTTCAAGGCGGAAGAAAATGATGGCGAGCCGGTTGATGATCTCCTCCTATATAGGAAGGCGCATACCAACAAGCATACTGGGCTGATTGATGATGGTGTTGTGAGGGATGTGATCGACCTGATCCAAACTCAGAAGGAAGACGAAGAGATCCGTCTATCTCAGCTTCAAACCGACATGGACGCCACTTCGACGGCTTCTACCAACTTGTCCCGGATTCGAATCAACGAAATCGTTGCATCGGTATGTTCTTCTTTAAAAGTTCAATTCATTTATTTTATTTTCATTTATCATCTTTTCTATTATTTAAATTTATTTATTTTCTATTTCAGTCGGTACCGAAGAAGAAGGGACGTTTGGTCGGTTTGGGTCGTCGATCCCAGTCGGTTCCTCCTTGTGCACCATCGTCCTCAGTTGATCCAGCAGTATTTATGGATCAGTTGAAGGACAGGGATGACCGCATTGCTGCGTTGGAGACCAGGATGGCGGATCAACAGGCGGGATGGGAGGAAACGAGGAGGCAGAACGAGAGAATGATGGAAATGATGAAGAGAATGTACCCGAACGAGCAGTTCCCGTAGTTTCTTTTTTTTTTTTTCAAAAACTCTGAATGTTTTATTTTAATTTGTACAACTTTGAATATTATCTAATATGTTTTCTTTCAATTCTAATTCTAATTTTATATTTTCTAATTCCAATTAAAAACAAATTAATTTACAATTTTATAAAAAAAAAAATTGGGAAAATTCCGAGGAAGTGTATCCCTCGGAATATTCCGAGGAAAGGGTCGTCGGAATATTCCGAGGGATACACATCCTCGGAAAAGCGTCGGTATATGTCCGAGGACTTTATCGAGGACACAGCCCTCGGAAATTTCCGAGGAAATATTCCCTCGGAAATTTCCGAGGAAAGATTTCCTCGGAAATTTCCGAGGGCATATGTCCTCGAAATGTCCTCGGAAATATACCGACGCATTTCCGAGGAATATTCTATCGGACATATCCGAGGAAATACCGACGAAATGGTCCTCAAAAACGTTCTTCGGAATTTCGTCGGAAACTAGTGTCCTCAGAATTTCCTCGGAAATTTCCGAGGGATTTCCGAGGAATCTGAACTTTCCGACCAAATTTTTCCGACGACGTTTTTCGTCGGTATGTCCTCGGAATACCGTTATTCCGAGGACATACCGAGGAAAATATCCGTCAGAATCACGATGTTTTCTTGTAGTGGCGTGTTGTTGTAGCAGTTTTAGCTTTGATCCCACAAAGTCATTCTAAGGGATGGTTATGAATTTCTTGGGTTGCTTGAAGTAGAAGCAATTGTTGCAGTTGGTCTCCTTTACATTGAGATGGCAGCTCGTTTCTGGTTTGAGCTTTCGCATGTTTCTCTGGTAAAGACTTGTAAATAAGACGTTTAACCGCCGTGTTTGTTGAGCTAATGGTGCAGCAATTTCTACATGAGTGACAGATCATTATCGATACCAATATATGCAATTATCACATGTGCTTTAAACTGAATCATGTAGATGTCGTAAAGACAGTGTTCCAGGGAGATGGTAAAATTTTGGTGGAGCGTTCCAAATAGCATGGATGCAGTTGTAAAGTTATTGAACAAATTATTCATCCTAGACAACCAATACCTTTACTTGAACTTGTTGGTGATTGATGACTAAAGTGTTGAATTGTTTGCTGAGAAATATACTTTGCGTCTAGCCATGGCCGCCTCTGTCTGTCTGAGTAGGATGAAGTTATAAGCTGTTATTTTTCCCATAACATTATAATACTGGTTAATTTGATTCGCGAGAGCAGTTTGATTTGGCGAAGAAGCATTGGGGTGACATATTTGATAAGCTGTGTACGCTTTCAAAGGTATTGGTGTTGTTGGTCTTTTAAAAACTTGAGCCCATAGTCGCTGGGATTACTATTTTTTTGTTATGGGTTTGCAAGGTTGGTAAGTTAGTTTTAAAATAATTGTGTGTGAAAAGAGTTTTAAGCATTGGACGTGTGATGCATGTTGGCCAATTATTGTTAAATCCTTCTAATAATGTTTGCCAAGGAAAATCTAAGTTCAGATGCTTTTGTAATGTCTTTGATGCTTTGTCTAAACATCCAAGATGGCCAAGAGCTTGATAGTGGTAATTAGAGACCTTACCATGTTTACTTGCATTAGAAGGTAATGCTTACCTACTATACTTGCATTAGAAGGTAATGTTTGAGAAAAAAAAAGGTAATGCTTATATTATTATTTTCCAAGTATTGATTAATATGATTTCTTATTTGCAGCAGACTTTATATCCAGAATCAGATGTGGTATGTCAATGAAAACAAACAGCGTATATGCTTAGACAGTCCCGGTCCCAATAGTGCACAATACTGCCATTGTTTTTTTTTGACGCTGAGGACCAAAGACATATTACTTTTATTGAAACAAATGAAATGAGAGGCTAGACTTGTATATATAATAATCGAGAAAGAATTACTGAAATCCTAATAATATCGTATATTAATAATCGACAAAAAAAATTACTGACCCTAATAATATCGTATGCAAAACAAAAGGATATGATCTATAACACGACTAACTTGCACATAATCAAAATAGAGATCAGGCAAGAAGAATCAAAAATAAAAATTGGATTTGTTTGAATGCTTTCATCTATGTGGGCCTTATGCTAATTTATTTCACGACATGGAGGATGGGGCCATGGATTCTACATACTTCAAGATCTCTTCTGCTGTGTTTTCCTTAACACCACTTGGAATCCATTTTAGTTATTTACTTTTTCTTGACAAAAAGAGTTAAGAAAATATAAACTAAATTCATTTACTGGTGAATGGAAAGGTATTTACGTATAGATCCAAGTAGAGTACTATCTTCAATACATTAAAAAGTAAGAATATAATCAAAATAATATGTAAATAATGTTGTCAGATTCCATTACTAATAGTGGTAAGCTACCAAATAATCTCTACTTTTTCTTAATTATAATATAATTTTACTACGAAGAAGAGCGAAGTTCTCCACGAAGCTATATTTGATAAAACATAGTATATAAACTCATAGTATTGTATAGAAATTAGGGAGTGACTATTGAAATATTAACTGACTGATCTACTTGCTGCCCTTAGCTTTTTTACTTGTTCAAACGCGAATAGGCAAATCATATTTCTCTTAATATGGTCCTTTAACTTTTATAACCTTTACTATAAAAGAGGGTTCAGAGTTTTTTGCAAGATATTAGACCCTTGCCGAGACAAAGTACGTCGGTGGTACCAAACACAGCTTGGCCAATGTCAGGATATGTCTTGAGGTCAGACTCACTGTGGAGATAGTAACGTAACAGAATCATAGGGAAAGTTTACGAACAGTAACTCACCTCGGATTGGTTGTAAAAGTAAAATAAAGATCAGATCAAATTTTGATGGAAATCACTTTTAAATATTCTAACCAAGATGCATTTCTACAAAACATCCACTTCAAACACAACGTGCTCAACTCGAATTGGGCTCTAACAAAGAGAAAGACAAACTTATTTTTTTACTTTCTCAATGAATAATCCAACAAAATGTGTTTTCTACGTTACAGATAATCAATAACAGAGGAATTACTACGTACGGGTTAAAAATGTAGATTGTGCCAAATCTACCAGTTGAAAAACTCGTTACACAGAATACTAATGAACTCTACGTGGTCCTTACCTGTCTTTCTCTACATAGGTGATCTTCCACTACCACTGCAATGACAAACAGGTCATCTTAATACTTAAGTCTTAAGCATTGGTTTCTATTACACACGTATGAATGAAAAGAGAAAATATATTACCTATAAGAACACGTAAAAGAAGAATTTAAATTGCAGCTTGAACGGATTTGCTACGGATTTGACACTGAAACCATTTTGATTGCCTCTGCATAACTCCATACCAACCGGGAAGCTGCTTTTTAAAACAATCCTCTTCGCACTCCATACAGATCTTGTCCCTATCAAAACATTCATTTCGCTGGAAAGGTAAGAAAGCTTCTTAGTAAGAGATTTGTAAACAAAAGGGAAAAAATCTTACGTTGGAAGATCTTGCTTGGTTAGTTTGGCTAGGTAACAATACAGCATCAGAGTCTCCTTGACGATCTAAGGCCTTCCACTTTCAAACGGATTTTTTGGAGCCAGACTCCATATAGTTCAAGAAGCCAGAGAAGCTGGGAACTTTTCGTGGAGGTCGGACAAATGGCTCGTCAAAGCTGTGGAGTACCCCATCATCAGAAACCGCAATCCAAGCACTGATATCATCAGTAGCACTCGCCGTCCTTCTATGTCCTTGAAGCTGATTTACTTTTACACCATTTGTGGAAAGTTGTTTCCTTTCAGGGTCAGATGGTTCAGCCAAGAAAAGGGCAAGCTCATATGATCATCTTCGTCCAAACGAACCCGTCTCGGAGTTCCTTTGCTAGCTTCTTTGTGAGACTTCTCTATCTTCACAACCTGAGTCTCCATAGCGAAAGTACTCTCACGATGCCTGTCTCGAATTTGACCTTTCAAACCATTGTCGTAGCTAGATTGAACAGCTCGTTGGAATTCATCTAACTACAGAGAAACGATACCGACAATCAATAAACGTTACACAAATGAGAGCAGTGAAGGAGAGAAAGAATGAAAACCTGCCATTTGGTGGTTCCGAGAGCGGCGTGAAGGTCGCCATCTCCTGTGATTTTAAAAAAAAAATGAAAGAAGGGAAGCGAAAGAGAGTATTAACTGATTTGAATAAACTGGAAACAGGAAAGAAATAAAAGATCCAAGGAATCACTTAATCAGAAATCAAAAGTGTCAAAGAAATTAAAAACTTTAAAGTAATAATAGGAAATCTCAAAGTGATTTGCCAAGAAATATCACCTGCGACGTATATATACAGATTCCGAGTGATAGAGCAGGGAGTAAAAATCCATTATGGTTAACGTTTCCGTTGATAGAAAAGAAGGCAAAACATCGAAATTGAAGATCTACAAAGCGAATCATCACGTGGATTGAAAATCTCAAAACTCCAATAGCTGGTAGCTGAGATCGAAGGAGAAGCCTTCTCGATTCAGTGTGGAAGAAGAACAGGAACCTTTAATTTTGTGCGGTGAAGATAATGGGATGAAACCATAGAATCAAAAACTCTGCGTTTCAGGCAATGACTTACTCTGCGTTTCAAAGATTGGGCTTTATAAACCAAAACAATGACAACGAAAAAAAAAAGAAAGCCCAGACGTAAAACAAACATAAATAAATGGAACGCTGAGTTTTTACAAACGGGACAGGTGTTGCATTCTGGGCAATTGAATTAGTGACGTGGCACTCTCAAAAAAGAAAGTGTTTTTCTTTATATAAATAGATGTAATGTTTTTTATAATTTATAATAGCATAATTAACTAATGTTAAAAAGTTACATGTTAATTAGCCAGACCAATAAACATTTGTATGTTTTGATGCAACACTAAAACGTTATTTTATATGATTGTACCTTATTTAACCAAAGCAATACAACTTTGCTTTTTGCAAGAATAGCTGGTAAAAGTTAAAGGGAAAAACTGAAAATATAGAATAACGAGTCACTAACATTGTCCTAATGATATAATATATATGTGATGATATTTCATTAGTATAATTTTTAATGAAAATCCAATAAAATTTTAGTTTAAATTTTAGTTATTATATGTTAAAAAAACCAAATTAAAACTAAATCTTCCAAATATTTTAAATATTAAATAATTTTTTTAAAAAATATTTTAAAATTGTAACTATATTAAAAAGTTATTTAAATGCTAATAATATACTATGAACTTAATATAACTATAGAATAGCATCTGTTTAGATAAGAAAATATGTTATTAGTAATAAATCTAATGGTAAATTCAAAAAATTAAATTTAACCAAATTGAATCTCTTTAGTTTACAAAGTTATATATTTTTAGGGTTGATCAAATTTTAAGATGGTTTTCCACAAATGATAACTAAATCTATACTAATAAAATTTGATTTTAATTTATTCTATTCTATTTTAAATTTAGCAAAAACTTATTATGTTTTAATTAAGTTTGCTAACTAAATGCATGTGTATTATTATATTCAAATAAATGTTAATATATTTAAGAAAATGTCAACACGACGTTCTATCAATTATTTCCAATAGTTTAATCATATAATGTAAATCATATAATGTGTATATTAAGTTATATATATATATATATGATGGTTATTTAGATATATTAAACAAAAAACAAACAATAAATAATTAAACTGTTTGTCTTTTTAAGAAAAAAAAATCAATTTAAAATAAAAAATAGAAATAAACAAGATTTGAAATAATTTCTGAATAATTTATAACCATATTTCTCATACAAAGATTTTGCTGTGATCATTCATAGACAGGGTCGGATATGGGTTATAAGCAAGTGAAACATTGGCCTTGGCCTCTAAAAATGATGGAGTATTTTACATACATATTGGCTCCCAAATTTTGAAAAAAAAATTCTACTAAAATTCTTTAAGAAATGTTTCAAACCCCCAAATTCTCAAATCCGACCATGTTCATAGAATATAGCCTTACAATCCAATAGGTTCGAATGCATATTATACTAAGTTCATCCTTTTCAGTTGTTTCTAGATTGTGTTTTAGAGTTTTATATAGTAATAAGTTAATAGTAGAACTGTAGAAGATGCATTCAATATAAATTTCGAAAATGTTGACAAACAGTACATGTTATATTCCGCTGCTGTATAATATATATCATGAAAGTTAAATTATTTTTTTTGCTAAATTATAAATGTCATTAATAATAATGAAGTTAAACTATTGGTTCTAATAAAGGTAGACAACCCGTAACCCATATCATTTTATGTAGAATATGAATCTGATTTTAGTAAACTAATATTTTAATATAGTATTTAATATGTTAGAATCCAACAAAAATGAGTACTAAATTGAAAATCGATATAAATTTTTTTCAAATGTTTCAATTTTTATAATTTTTGTGTAAGAGCTGTTTATTTTATTACTTTTGATAGACATAAAGGGAAATTAATGCAAAAAATGAAACAAAATGGTTTATTTTCATTCGGCCAATGTTAATGAATTTTTGTTATATATTTCCAATTTTTCCTAATTAATTAAAGTCAGTCAGTCAACCTTTACCAAGATTCAAGAAGGTCATTTTTGAATAATCGTGCAATTACAATAGTTTCGTTTACGTATTTTTGTTTCTTTTTTAAGAAAGGGTTATCGTTTACGTAGTTAGTTAAGTGGTAAAGTAGATTGTTCTATTTGCACGAGGAATAAGACGAGGAATCTCAAACGAAAACAAAAAGATAAACACGGTCGCACCAAAAGTTGAACTAATTATAGCGAAGCGAGAATCTTATTACCTTGTCATGACTTGGTTCACTTAATGTGATCTAAGTCAAACCAAATATCACTTCATTTATTTATTTATACATGTTCATCGTCGAAAAACGACAATGATAATTAATCAAGATTCTTTGTCATTTATTATTCAATTTGTTAAACTTTATGGTTATTTAATATTTATAGTTTTGCTTTTAACAAATGTTATTAAACTCCAAAATATAGTACATGAGATAGCTCTTAACAAACCTTTTTGTTTATTATATGCAAGTAACAGAAAGTATATATTTTAAAATTATCTTGTGTGTGTATATGTTTGTGTATATACAATCATACAGATAAATGAAGAAGAGGGTCTAAAGACGAAAGTGACGAAGATGATTCGGCGAAACTACTCCAGATATCGACATTATCATCATTATTCCAGTGTAGATCCCATCGCTGCATCATGGCATCACCTTCTTCTTCTTCGTCAAAACTCGTACGATCACACGTAAGATGACCATTGTTCAATTGCCACGCCACTAACCGGTCAAGACTAGCCCAATTACTGCAAACCGGTCTGCCGGTTATCTTCTCTTGAACCAGAGAGGAATCGAGTTGGTTAGTGGTCGTTAAACTTTGGCCAACTAGGTTTTCGGATTTGGGTGTCTCAAGACTTGGGAGTTGCATGAATAAAAGATCGTCTTGATGTTGAGTTTTGGTTTGGACCTCGGGCACGGAAATATTGGGACCGGAAAGGTCCATGCATAGAAGAACGTGGTCCAAAACGGTTGCGTTTAGAGTGTTGTGAAAGGTGGTGGGCCTTTTGTTTTCGTCAGTGTCATCAGGTGAAGAAGATTGAGTGATTTTAGGAGAATCGTCGATCTTTTGATAGTTCTTCTTCCTGAACACTCGACATACCACCCAACCGTCTTCGTTGTAACTCATTGGGTCTTCAGTTACAACATCAGAACATTCCTGTTAATGTAACAAATCGATCAATTAAAATGCATTAGAAGATTATGAAGACTTTGACGTCGTAAGTGCGACTTGTTGAGGTTGTTAGGTGCAAAATTAATAGCGAAACAATGCCTAAAAGTATATTTAATTATAAACAGCATATGTCCTTAATATTTCTCAAGCTATAAAATAAAGATTTCATTTAAGGGAGAATTCTGCTTTTACCTCATTTCGTAACTTTGGGAACAATTTTTCCATTATAGAATCTCAAAGGACAGTTTTAGTTTGCTTTGAACTATAAATATGTGTGTGTGTATGATTTAATTCAATGTTAGGAAGTAATTAAAAATTAAAATGAAAAATTGAAACAACGTAAAAGTAATATATCATACAAAATTATATAAAATGTTGTTTTTAATTATATCCTTTTGCAGATAGTTTCGGTTAAATCGCCTAGAACCCATATTAATCGAGGCACTTCTATAAATATATTGTTTTTAATTTTCATCTTGGTCTTAGTGAAACGAATATATGTGGTGCGTACTAGCTAATTCGAGACTTGATTTGTCTCTTACAACCTTACAATGAGTATTAATGATAGTTACACTTACATTACTTGTTGGAGTATCGTCGAGGCGATACTCATGCATGATCCAATCAGATTTCTCACCATGAGGAGCTCTTCCTTTATAGAACACGAGCGTCTTTCTCAGTCCAATTCTCCGGACACAACAATAGATGATCTTATCACGTCCAGTAGCTTTCCAGAATCCAGTGACTGTAGCCCGGTTTGTTCTTGTCCCAGTTGGATATTTCTTGTCCTTATGACTGAAGAAGTACCAATCGTTCTGTGGCGTCAAACCGATTCTACATTCCTCTGCATTTGCTAACCAAAATGGTTCAAAAAAGAAACTTGATAGACATGAAAAGAGATTTTGATATAAAGGGTTTATTTGTTAGAAGAACCTTGAATATCCCAAGGCTCAAGCTTGTTGAGATCTACTTCACGAATGACATCAAGATCGATCTTTTGTGAGTGAACTTTCTTGCGGAGATAGTAATGGAGAAGTTCTTCTTCTGTCGGATGGAATCTGAAACCTGGAGGCACTTTTGACTGTCCATTAATCGAAAGATTTACCTTATTCTCCGCCATTTATGATGATAACGATATCTTTTTACTTTTTTTGGCTCTAGTAGAGTAGAGAAGTTGATTACAAGTGAAGTGGTTACAACTTAGCATAAGAGAGCAAGGCGATGAGATCATTTTATAATGGTGGTGGGATTACTCAATGATAGAGCCCCTATTAAGGGGGAAATTATTATTTAAATAAAGATGTGGAAAATTATTATGCATTAAAGTGTCTTTATGCTATTATAAATAATTTATTAAATTTATAGTTTATGTTTAAATCGAAGTTGGTCATGTGTAGGTTGTGACGTAAGTTCATATTTCTTTTGACGTCCCATGTCATGTGTATGTCAGGATGTATTAAGGGAAAAATACCAACGTAGGAAGTACGCGGATTTAGTGGACATTAAGCTTTTTGTTTTCTTGTAATTACTTATTACAGAATCTGAACTTTGGTCGAAAAGATAAAAAGAGTATACATAAAGACTCATGCAGCAGAAATGACAATAACACTTTTTGTCGGTAATTCTTCGAATATTGTTATAGACAAAATTTCTTAGATGGTTGAATCAAAACCATTTAAACTGAAAGGAAGTTAGAATCCAGTTTTCACCCAATACAGAAGTCTGAGTTCAATTTTTTTATTTATTTGAAATTCAAAACAAAAACATATAGACGTCGGTTAATTTCGGCTTATTGTTTACAATTAAACTTTAAACCTCTTTTTCCTATCATATATAAAACTAGATTTTGATCCGCCCTTCGAAATAAATGATTTGTTGTTAAAAGCGCGAATATTATTTTTTACTTTTTATAAAATATATTATTTTTGTAATAATTTAATGTATTTATTTTAGTAAAATTTTCTTTATAATAAACTCGACAAATAGAGTGTTTCTAGTAAACTATGTGTTTTTCTGGCTTTGTTTTATTCTCTCTCTAATCAATATATTTATTTGATTTGTTTTTAAAATAAATGATTTTAAAATGCAACTGTACAATACTTTTATATTGATATTTTGTTTAAATAATGTGACATATTTCTATATTAATTAAATATTTACACTGTAATTTAAATTTGTATACAAATCAACATATTTGTGTAGTTTGCTGTTAAAAGAAATGATTTTGAATCCAAATGTACAGTACTTTTATATTGATTTTTCTTTTCAGTTCATATAAATTTTTAAATATATTTATTTCAACTCAACCAACTAATATTTTGTTAAATTGGCCCCTGAGATATATTTTTATACATCGATGTTTATTTTTTATAATTAGTGTCATATATTTTAGGTATATCATAATATAACTAACGATAATCAAAATACCTAGATCGAATCAGGTTATATAGCTATTTTTGTTACAAATATCCGAACCCGTTTTAGATACATTGGTTATTTAGATATTTTTAGGTTCATATACATCATAACCGAATTCATCAAGATCCAGAATGACCCAACTCAAAATCCACACATAAGTTTATAATATTCAAGCGGGACTTAGTTTCAAAACAAACAAAAAGATACCCAAAAGGAACAACATATACCTAAATAGACATATAATGTTCACGTCTAACTGGTTTTATAAATTAATAAAAAAATATTTCTATGTGTTTGGCTAAATTAAGTGAAATAGAAAAGGTTTTTTTTTATCAAGTAAAATAATTATATGGAGAGAAAAATTAAGTGGCAATAAATGTAGCACATTTTAATTATTTTGATTTAAGTTATTATTTTATCACAAAAACATATCTTTGAACTATGTTTTTGGGTACGTAATTTTCCACCAATTGAAAATAAAATAAAAATATTTTAGTAAAATAAACTAAACCAAACATTCAGTCATATGTAAAATCTAGTTATTTAACATTTTTTATTTTATAACTGGCACAAACTTAATATTGATTAACTCATAAATAAAAATATGCACTATTATTATTATGGTAATATAATTAATGATGTCAATTATTATTAAGGTAACATAATTAATTAAAATTTTAAAATAAGTAAAATATGGAAACACAATTAAATAAATACTACTATTCATGTATACAAACAAATTTCATTAACACTACTATTCAAGTTTTCAAACACTCCAAAAAAATTTAATCCTCCTATTTAAGTCTCGAAACACTCTGATTTTGTACTTGAGTTTTAATAAGATAGATAACACCAAAAAAATTCAATTAGAATCTGATACTAACCTAATCACTCACAAATCACATTCATTTAGTTGTATTTTCCACTTGCACTATACACCAAGCGATGGGATAAGTGACACCTGTGTTATATATTTAAGTGAATAGGTGTAATGTTTCAAGTGAACCATTGCAATTGTTTGTATGAACAGTTGCAACTATAAAAACAAAACATTGCAACTATTGGTAATTGCAACCTTTGGTGAATAACCATATTTATTATTGCAACTCTTGGTGATCAACCATTGTAACTCTTTATCTAACCATTGCAACTCTTCATTAACCATTGCAACTTTTGGTTTAACCATTGCAACTCTTCATTAACCTTTGCAACTTTTGGTTTAACCATTGCAATTCTTGGTTGCAACTCTTCACTCTCTATATAAAGAGATGTTGGCATTGGCAAATGGATATAGAAAAATCAGAAACAAATAGAAGAGATTAGTAGTTAGTAAAAGAGAGAGAGATAAAAAGATTCATTGTTCAAAGATCATTAAAGATCTTTGAAGAAACACATATAAGCACTAAAGCTTTATTTGTTACTCTTGTATCTTAGCCTAGAACAAGAGTGAGACTTTGATTGTCTTATCCTACAAAGGGATTTCGTGTAACCCAAGGTTTGGAATAGGGTCGAAATACTCTTTAAGAAAAGTGACCTCGTGCGCGATTCAATCATTATCCAAGTATATAATTCACCACTATTCGGGTTAGAACCCTAATAGCCAACAATCTTAAAGAGTATTTTCTTGTGAATTATGACTGGTGTATCGGTGCGAGAGATGACCTCAAAGTTTGGAAAGTTAGATAAATTTGAGGGAGTTGATTTCCGAAGATGGCAAAAGAAGATGCATTTTCTCCTCACAAATCTGAATGTAGTGTATGTTCTAAGTATGCCTAAGCCTACTATACCGGAGGATGCTGAAAACGAGTCTTTGGATGAGACAAGGAAGCAACAAAAATGGGAAAACGACGATTACATATGCCGTGGCCATATTCTCAACGGTATGTCAGATTCTCTCTTTGATGTTTATCAGAATGCCGAATCCGCAAAAGAGTTGTGGGATGCGTTAGAATCAAAGTACATGGCTGAGGATGCTTCTAGTAAGAAGTTACTTGTTAGTAATTTTAATAATTACAAGATGTCTGATTCTAGGCCAGTTATGGAGCAATACAATGAATTGCTTCGTATACTAGGTCAATTTGCACAACACAACATGAAGATGGATGAATCCATCTCAGTATCGAGTATCATCGATAAGTTACCACCTTCATGGAAAGATTTTAAACACATGTTAAAACATAAAAAGGAAGAGTTGTCTCTTGTACAACTTGGTAGCCATTTGCGCATAGAGGATTCTCTAAGAGCGCAAGAGGGAGAAAAACCCAAAAATAATGTGGCTAGTACTTCTTCCATCAATATGATGGAGGAACGTGTGAGTTCTAAGAATAAAAAAAAGAGGAAACACTCTTTTAATAAAAACACTTACAATGGATCTAACAAAAAGTTTAAGAGCATTTGTTGGAATTGTAACAAGCCGGGTCACTTAAGTCGTGACTGCTGAGCAGGGAAGGATAAGAATAAAACGGGACAAAACCGTTTGGGACAAGTGTCTAAGGACCAAGGTCCATCCACTCATCAAGGTCAAATCTCTGATTTTAAACCATATGTTAATGTGAATTATGTATCAAAGATTTATGAGGCATTTTATGTGCAGGATGATGAAGTGGCATGGTGGATTGACTCGGGTGCAACAACACATGTTTGCAAGGATCGTGAATGGTTCACTACTTATGAGCAAGTTCAAGATGGAGTACTTCATATGGGAAACGAGTCAACTACCCCTATCCTAGGTCGTGGAAAAGTGGTGTTAGAGTTTAGTTCTGGAAAAACCCTTGATCTCAAGGATGTACTTCATGTACATGGAATTAGGAAAAACTTAGTCTCTGGTAGTGTTTTAAATAAATATGGTTTTAAACAAGTGTATGAATCCGATAAGTATATCTTATCAAAGTGTGATGTATTTGTTGGATTTGGATATTTCTGTAATCGAATGTTTATGCTTAATATTAATAAAGTTGTCAATTCTGTTTATATGTCAAGTTCTAGAAAAAATGATAGTTCTTTGTGGCATGCTAGATTAGGCCATGTACATTATAATCGTATGATTAATATGTCTAAAGAAGGGTTAATTCCAACTTTTGATATAAATTTAGAAAAATGTAGTACTTGTATGTTAACAAAAATAATTAGGCAACCATTTAAAAGCATTGAAAGAAATTCCGTAGTGCTAGGACTTATTCATAGTGATCTATGTGATTTGCATGCTACACCATCTTTAGGAAACAAGAAGTATTTTGCAACTTTCATAGATGATTATTCTCGTTTCTATTATGTATATTTATTACATGCTAAAGATGAGGCCCTAGATAAATTTAAGATTTATAAAACTGAAGTTGAATTAGAACAAAATGGTTTGATTAAGAAGTTACGCACTGATAGAGGTGGAGAGTATTATGATCCTGTATATTTTCAGTCTGTAGGCATTATACATGAAACTACAGCTCCGTATACACCACAACAAAACGGTGTATCAGAAAGGAAAAATAGAATCCTAAAAGAAATGGTTAATTCCATGTTATCTTACTCGGGATTAAGTGACGGATTTTGGGGAGAAGCCATGTTAACGGCTTGTTATTTATTAAATAGAGTTCCTAATAAAAAGAATAAAATTACCCCTTATGAACTTTGGTACAAGAGAAAACCAAATTTGAATTATCTTCGAGTTTGGGGATGTAGGGCTGTTGTAAGACTACCCCAACCCAAGATTAAAACCTTGGGAGAGAGAGGTATTGATTGCATTTTTATTGGATATGCAGAGCATTCCAAAGCTTATAGGTTTTATGTAATAGAACCTAATGATTCAGTAGCAGTTCATACTGTAATTGAATCAAGAGATGCAATATTTGATGAAAATCGTTTTTCATCTATACCTATACCAAAGGACTTAGTTCCAAGTTCAAGTGGAATTAATAAAGGAGCTGAAACTTTTGTGCCTCCTGACATGTCACCTATGCTCCGTAGGAGCAAGCGAGGAAGGATTGAGAAATCATTTGGTCCTGATTTTCAAACATATTTAGTTGAAGGATCAAGAGATGAGATTGGTCTCCAACACTCATATTGTTATCATATTGATAATGATCCAAGAACTTATAGTGAGGCTATGAAGTCTCAAGATGTTGCTTTTTGGAAAGAAGCGATAAATGATGAGATGGACTCCATCATGGGAAATAATACTTGGATTTTATCGGATCTCCCACCTGGTTGCAAGCCTTTAGGCTGCAAATGGATCTTCAAAAGGAAGATGAAAGTTGATGGAACAATAGACAAGTTTAAAGCACGATTAGTTATTCAAGGCTTTAAACAAAGGGAAGGTATTGATTATTTCGATACATATGCTCCAGTCGCTAGGATCTCTTCTATAAGATTATTAATTGCTCTGGCAGCAATTAAAAACCTTGTGATTCACCAAATGGATGTTAAGACAGCATTCTTAAATGGTATTTTAGAAGAAGAGGTGTATATGAAGCAACCAGAAGGTTTTATTATGCCTGGTAATGAGCATAAGGTGTGTAAATTGATCAAATCATTGTATGGGCTAAAGCAAGCACCTAAGCAGTGGCATCAAAGGTTTGATGAGGTTGTCTTATCAAATGGTTTTAAGTTAAACCAAGCAGATAAGTGTTTATATAGCAAATTTGATGATTCTGGAAACGGAGTAATCATTTGCTTGTATGTTGATGACATGTTAATCTTTGGTACTGACCTTAGACAAGTAGAGCTTACAAAAGTATTTTTGTCATCAAATTTTGCAATGAAAGATATGAGAGAGGTGGATGTGATTCTTGGAATTAGAATCAAACGTGAACACGAAGGACTATCTTTGACACAATCTCATTACATTGAGAAAGTTCTTAAGAAGTACAATTGTGAGAATTGTTCTCCAATGAGCACTCCCATGGATCTGAGTGTGAAGCTTATGCCTAATACAGGACAAGCAGTATCACAACTCGAGTATTCGCAAGTTATTGGCTGCTTAATGTATGCCATGACGAGCACTAGGCCAGATATAGCTTACGCTGTAGGGAGGTTGAGTAGATACACTAGTAATCCTAGTACTCAACATTGGCAAGCCTTAAAAAGAGTGCTCAAGTATTTGAAAGGAACCATTAGTTATGGTTTGACATATGTCGGATTTTCTTCGGTGCTAGAAGGATATTCAGATGCAAGTTGGATTATCAACATAGAAGATCATTCTTCTACAAGTGGTTGGGTGTTTTTGCTTGGGGGAGGTGCCATTTCATGGGCTTCCAAGAAGCAAACTTGCATTACAAGTTCGACTATGGAGTCGGAATTCGTAGCATTAGCAGCTGCTGGTAAAGAGGCAGAATGGCTAAGAAATTTAGTGTACGATATTCCATTGTGGACGAAACCAGTATCACCAATTTCTATCCATTGTGATAGTCAAGCTACCTTGGCTAAGGCCTATAGCCAAGTGTATAATGGTAAGTCTAGACACCTGGGCGTTAGACATAGCGCAGTACGTGAGCTGATCACTCACGGGGTGATTACGATAGAGTTTGTTTGGTCTCAACAAAATTTAGCTGATCATTTGACGAAAGGATTAGCTAGGGACTTAGTGATTAAGTCTGTTAAAGGGATGGGTGTAAAGTCCATTTGAAATCTTTAATTGTGGGATACCCAATTCCCCTCTAATACGACGTTAGAGGCTGAATTCAATGTGGAAAGCCTACACTTAAAGATTGAAGCACATTATTATTATTATTATTATTTTTCATCCCAAGGTATGTGCTTGGACCTGCAAGAAAGAGATAGGTTGAAATATTAATCTTAATAAATACTTTGAAAAAATGCATTTGCAGGTGCATGACTGAAAGTATTTACCTGTATGAGTGTGAAGTGATGCCGCTTCAATAAGCTGGGACTTGGCTTTGTATGCGCTCAAGAATGGATAGGGACACATGGCTTATAATAGTGTCAAGTATAAACATTTAGAGTAGTGTGGAAACACATGTGTGTATTATCTTCATGTGCCCAAAATGGGTTGAAGGATTCAATCCGTAGGACATTTTGATTCTCGGACATTTGGAATGTGTAGTACACTAAGATGGAAATTCAATTATTCGAACATTTTCATTTATGCATGAGTTTGATATATGTATAATTTATTTAACAAATCTATGATTACACTTAAATGGGGGGGGGGGGGGGGGGGGGGGGGGAATGTTATATATTTAAGTGAATAGGTGTAATGTTTCAAGTGAACCATTGCAATTGTTTGTATGAACAGTTGCAACTATAAAAACAAAACATTGCAACTATTGGTGATTGCAACCTTTGGTGAATAACCATATTTATTATTGCAACTCTTGGTGATCAACCATTGTAACTCTTTATCTAACCATTGCAACTCTTCATTAACCATTGCAACTTTTGGTTTAACCATTGCAACTCTTCATTAACCTTTGCAACTTTTGGTTTAACCATTGCAACTCTTGGTTGCAACTCTTCACTCTCTATATAAAGAGATGTTGCCATTGGCAAATGGATATAGAAAAATCAGAAACAAATAGAAGAGATTAGTAGTTAGTAAAAGAGAGAGAGATAAAAAGATTCATTGTTCAAAGATCATTAAAGATCTTTGAAGAAACACATATAAGCACTAAAGCTTTATTTGTTACTCTTGTATCTTAGCCTAGAACAAGAGTGAGACTTTGATTGTCTTATCCTACAAAGGGATTTCGTGTAACCCAAGGTTTGGAATAGGGTCGAAATACTCTTTAAAGAAAGTGACCTCGTGCGCGATTCAATCATTATCCAAATATATAATTCACCACTATTCGGGTTAGAACCCTAATAGCCAACAACCTGAATACTCGAAGATGTTCAATATTCGGATTTCTACCTTTGAGAGCTTCATATGGCGTTTGTGAATTCAACACTCTAGTTGCGACTATATTGATAAGACTTTTGTCATGCCTAACTCCTTCTCCCCATAAATAATTTGATACGTTCATATTTTTAGTATGTTTCTAGTCATCTCCAACAGAATTCTGTTTCGACGTTCTACTACTCATTTATGTTAAGGAGAAGAGGGAGAAGTTAGATAGATGTTTATTCATGAGGTTTCGCAAAACGACCTGAATTCAATGGATATAAACTCGCCTCGCATGTCCGTTCTAAAATGATTAATAGTCTCCTTTGTTTCTCTTTTGACCATTGTTTTAAATTTCTTAAACTTGTCGAAGGCTTCGCCCTTTTCTTTCAAGAATATCAACCACATTTGACGTGAATAGTCATATATATATATATATATATATATATATATGTATATGTATGTATGTATGTATATATACACATCTGTTTTCCCGGCTGTAGGAGGTGTAATGGGTCAACATAAGTGGCCATGTGTAAGTTCAAGTGCTTGTGTGGCTCGATACGTTGTTGAATTTGGAAACAAGCGTCTTGCTTGTTTTCCAAGTAAGCACGATGCACATGTTTCACTCTCGACGGTAATGTTTGGTAATCATATTACCAGATGATCTTTCACTATTGATCTCATTGTGTTTTCTCCAATATGTCTCAGCATTGCATGCCATTACTAGAATCGGTTTGAGTAATGAGCTGAAAGCAATTAGCGTTTACAATATTCATCAGAATTTTGTATAGTCGATTCTTTGATCTTTTCGCTTGTACAATGAGGTTTCCTTATTTTTCATGGAGTGTGAGATTTTTTTCTTT
This sequence comes from Raphanus sativus, assembly GCF_000801105.2. NCBI lineage: Eukaryota > Viridiplantae > Streptophyta > Magnoliopsida > Brassicales > Brassicaceae > Raphanus > Raphanus sativus. The sequence continues at coordinate 19,063,002 of NC_079515.1, forward strand.
CATCCTAACTGAATGGCCTGTCCAAAACTAGTGATATTGCTTTTGAGATCTGGTATGAAGTACATACCGGCTAGCATCTTTTTCTCTATGGTTTGACTTATAAATAGTATTGATCATTTGCCTTTGATGCCTATTATTGAATCATCACCAAATATTAGCTTCCATGTAATTGTCTCGTCAATATTTTTTAAGTAGTAACACTTACTAGTCATATGATTACTTACCCCATTATCCAGGTACCATATTTTATCATTATCGGAACATGCTCCAAATTCTTTTGGTTTCATGTTTTTTCATTAAGATAGACTACCTCATGCATCATTAAGTCATCAGCCTCTTGTGTGTCATCGTGTTTGTTCTCATATGATTCCTGAAGTTTTGGTAGTCTTTCGGGGCAAATAGAAGCAAAGAGTCCGTCTTTATCGCAACGAAAACAAGTGATTTTTGAGAGATCAATGGCTCGGAATGATCTTTCACGACCTCTTCCTCTATTATATAAACGTCCTCCTCGACCCATGTTTCGATAATCTCCTTTATACTCACGATTTGACTGAGTATGTTGTGTCTCCGAGTTTGCATACATCAACTTTCTTTGATCTTTTGACCTTCTTCCTTGTCTTCACCAATCTGTTCTTCATAAGCTTTTACACAGCCAATGATGCCTTCGAAGCTTGTGATTTTTAAATCGAGAATTTGCTCAAGGGATGCCAATAGTGTATATATTTCTTTCGGGGAAGCATTTTGAGAAATTTGTTAATTAGTTTTAGTTCTTCAATGTTATCTCCTAATGCAGCAGATTTCAAAGTTATTTATGATAACTTACCAACGAATTCATCGATTATTTCGGTGTCCTCATCTTCAAACTATCAAATTCTGTCATTAGGGTTTGTATCCTAGCTTCTCTGGCTTTATATGCTCCTAGATGTCGAGCTTTAATCGCGTCCCACACTTTCTTTGCAGGTTCAAGTTCTCCTACTCGTAAAATAAACGTTTATGTAATGGATTGGAAGAGGAGAGATATAGCCATGTCGTTTTTATCACTCTCATTTGTTTCACTCTCCATGATTTTCCAGACTTTTTATACTTTGATAAGAATCTTCATTCGTAATATCTCCCATTGCTCACTTTTTGTATTATGACGTTGCTCTAATATTAATTATTGTTCGAACATGTTCTTACGAACTCAAAGATTATAAGAATAATTCTCTCATTATCTCAAGAAAATAACTTAAAATTTAAGCTCTTTTACTGTTAAATGTTCAAATGTCTGAGAAAGTAATCTTTATCACTTAATCATCCAACCAACTAATACCCAAAAAAAAAAAGAAACTCTCAGTTTTACTAAAATATTTATAAACTAAATATAATCCTTAGCGATAATCGATTTATTTATTATTATAACTTCGATTTATTAAAAAATATATATACCAAGTATAAACTATTTAAATAATAAAAGGATGATAGTTTGAATATTCCAATTTAGATATTGTTGTCTAATCAAAGATACATCAAAAAAAGATATATCACAAGATTACATATATCTCAGAAATTTTAATTGTAGTATCTTGCATTACCTAGTCACCTAGCCTTATAAAATAATGGGTATCTAGAAAAGGAACTTAAGTTGTTAGGATTTCTAGTATTGTTGTAATTACATGATTTGGACTTTTATTATCTGCAAAATTTTCAGGATGAACTTTTTTTTTGACAACGAATGGCTATTTTATTATTCAAACTTGAGGTGGTCTGCGTCGGAATAGAACAAACAATAAAACAAAGCTCTATATGGACAGACCATGCAGTCCTAGTTAATAAAATCCGAAATCTGATTTTGTACTCCTGGAATATGAATGATCTTGAATTCTTGGAAGCATATCTGCAGAGTTTCTATCCTCTTCAGTTATGTTGGAAAGTTTGGCCAAGCATGAGACTCCTTATTCATAGAGATCAAATCCTTACAATCCGTCTCAAATCTCTGACATGCCGAGTGTTGAAACATACTCTCCATCGTCCATCATAGTGCTTTCACTTCTGAATGCAAGGCCGATTCTCGCCGTAGATAATTTTGTGTCCCCATAAGTTTAACATTCTCCAAGCTATCCATCCAAACTCATCTACACCCGTTGAACTGTGTTGTGGATGTCCAAAACCCATCTATCATACAGATATTACCCAATCTTAAGATTTGAGGTTCCTTGACACTATGCTCTTATGGAATAGGTGACGCCATCTCGTTTGAATTAAACAAGTTTTGACATTCATTCTATGCATAATGAACTATCTCAGATGGATCTATGTCTATTCCCCTAAAGAATTTGTCATTTCGGGTCTTCCAAATATACCAGATTATTCAAAGATAAGGATCTATGTCTAATTCTGGTTCGACAATGATATTTTTTCTTCCGAATAAATAATCTATACTAGCATAATTACTCAGAACCAGAAAGATATCTGAACTTATTGGTGTTGTTAATAGGGACCAAGCTTGTAAAGATGACGAGCATTTGAAGATGGCGTGAATAACAGACTCTTCTTTTTCTTCATATCGTGGATAATAATTATCGCATCTCTTATTAAGCTATATCAAATTCTTTTTATCGCTACATGACATGTTATCAATTATCATATAAGATGACATATCTCTTGAGAACTTTTATCATCTAAGCAAATGGTTGAAGTTTAGTTACATTGAGTTTCAATACCTCATTTTTTTCTTCAGTGTTCGATAAATTGAGTTCCAATACCTCATTTTCTTCCTCAGCCTTCAATAAATTCTGAGTTACCATTATCCAGGATGAATTTTATAGTCTGGTAATTTACTCACTTTATTTTTAATGTATTTAAAATGTGACACAAGTTTGACTGATCCAGTTTAAATTATTAGATAATTTCACGTTTAAAAACGTGATCACTGATTTGAATTTTAGAGCATTTTCAATCTTTTTATTTTACAAAATTCTATTTTTGAGTGAATGTTTTTCAATTCTACTTTATAATGAAGTAAAACTTAATCTTACTCTAAAAAAATGAAATAATCATACTCAGTATTTTAAATTTTACGCATTAATTAATTTTTTCATTCCAGATATAATAACTATAATAAAATTTTTTTATTAGAATTGCTTTATTTGTTTTTTTGATCAACTGAATTGTTTATTAAATTTAGAATTGCTTTCCAAGATAAAATAAAACTAATGATTGGAAATGGTTTCAGACATTAAAATAGAATTTCCTTATTAAAATAAAATAAAATTACACACTGGAAATGGTTTCAGATATACTCCTTCCGTTTTATTTTATTTGTCGTTCTAGACTTCGACATACAGATTAATAAAATATTTAAGTTTGTATATTTACTAGATAAAAATATCATTACCAATACAGCTAACCAGATTTCAACCAATAGAAAAATAGCTTAGAATAAAAAGTTAATAAATTTTGTATTGAAATCATAAAACGACACTTATTTTGAAACAAAAATTTTGCTCTAAAACGACATATAATTCGAAACGGAAAGAGTATATGTTAATTTTTCCTCATGTAGGAACCGCTAGATTACTTGGTTATTTTTGCCAGCATCTTTCCAAGATAATTAATGATCTAATTGGTAAGAGGTGATAAAGTGTGACACTCCACCTTCATTTCATCATATTCATCTCTGCCCAGTCCCCAATGCATGTCTATTTCAAGCTATTCACCTAAAATAAGAAATATTTAAACAATCCAGACAATCTAATTTTCTTATTTTAACTCTGATCAATCACTTCAACACTTACATTTTCTTTAAAGAATGTTAAATTAAATTCGAAAACAAAAAAAAATTACGACGTGTGTGCAGTCGTGTGTGTGACTGTTCTATAATTATATCTGCAATGATTCTGAAAGACTGAAGAAACACTAGATTGCTTTTCCAAAACTAAACAGCTACCGATCATAAGACCCCAATTGCTTTTCCAAACAAGGATTTACAATGTTAGGAACGAAGGGATTGGTCATTGCGTATACCATTGTGCTCTACATGTAGCTCGTTTGATTTACAAAATAATCTCGAGGAGTTATTTCTTTAATTACTATTCTTGCAAAAAAAATGTAATGGAGTGTAGGACTTAGATAAAAAAAATGGGCAGTAGGAAAGTGGGAGTGACAGGTTGGATTCCCAACTAAAAAGGCGACGGTTGGATTATTGCACCCACATATTTGAATTAGCAAAAATATTATTATTGTACCCACATATTTGAATTAGCAAAAATATTTACACAAATATAAATATATGTTAATATATAAATAAATGTTCAACAGTTTAACAAAAAATATGTGCATATGATCAGTTATGGAGTTAATTGTGGAGAAAAGTATTCTCAGATAATATTTAAAGGTTGAAGTAATGGCATTTTAATCGTTTTCTAGCTATTACATTATTATTTATATATTAAAAGGTATAACCCTACAAACACTGTTCTTATCATCTGTCTGTTGATGGGATCTTTGTGCTTCAACATTAATAATGATGTTTTATTTCCCTAAATTCTATGCTTAATCATGCTTTTCGGTAGATAATTGATGGATTAACTAACATCACATAATGATTAGCCATATTTGACCTCCCCATCTTCGCTTTTTCATTTATTTAATCTAATTGTAATCGAGTTGAATGTGAAGTTTCACCTCGTAATTTGTTCCCATACTAGTATTGAGCTGCCAATTTGGTCACTCTCTTTTGTTAAATCACTTCCCATGTTCACACGGATGTTATTAATTGAAAAATAGTTTTAAAATAGTTTATTTTATATGGTTATTAAATTGGAATAAGGAATAAACTAAGTATCCAAGATAATGCTAAAGCTTTACAATAAGTATTGACAGACAAAAAGAAGAAGGTTAATGTTGGTTCTGGTTGTCGTTTAACCGGTTTGGTTGAAGTGATCACTGTAAGAGTTGCAAAAAAGAAGAAGAAAAGAAGTATGCTCCTGAAACAAAATAGGTTCAAATGTTAAAAAACAAAACAAATAACAAAATAGGTTCAAGCCAGTTTGACTTCAATCATGACGATCACTGTAGACTGTAGTATGTGAATATATTAAACAATAAGAATATTCGGCTCTTCCACGTACGGGATTATTAAAAATTACTCCACGTCTAGTTGATTTATACATTTGAATGTAATGAACTTATGGTTATAGTTGCATTTGGTGCGAGTGGTGAGCCAAAAAGGGAGAACTATACTATCCATTTAAATAAAGTTTTAAGAAGAATAACTAATTAGTGCTTAATTGATTAGCCAAAAGGCCCATAGTAGTTAATAAGTGAAACTGCATTGGTTGGTTTGGTGAAGCAGATGGAGATTTGCATGTCAAGCAATTCCAACAACAGCATGTTTTCCTGTAAACCCATGCTCTTTTTTTTATCAACAAACCCATGCTCATACTGACGTAATTAACCACTATCTGATTTATTTGAGCTACGTAGTTATTGGACATATCATGCACACTACGCGCCATGGATAAATGTCGAATTTTTATGATACAAGCCAGTTATCCGACAAAATAAGACTACATAAGACACATCTCCGAAAATCTGCAACCACCTGCTCCCCCGTGTTCGACCTGGAGTTCAGAATACTGCAATGTTGTGAATACGTGTCTACTCATTATAGAACTCCCACCGTGTCCTGCTACTGGTTCTAGGAATCCCAGACGCAACGGCCTTCGTTGAAATATTAACCCAACCATATACTACAAGAAAATATGCAATTACTGATAACAATGTCAATAGTTCAAAAATATACTATTTTTATTGTTTTGGGACTGATCTATTATGGACAAAGGTCTCACAACTGGTATTGAAAATGATCCTTAGTAATATATAAGGTGGATAGTCCATTCCATTTATCACCAATTGGTTTTAGGTAGGAAGCCCATCTAGCTTAATATGGTATCAGAGTCCGATCTACGCAGTCCAACCCGATCCACATCGATCTGGTCCATATTTGGTCCATCGATATTTGCCCGATTATTCCGAAATTGACGTTCAGAGAGCCACATCGGATATTAGAAGGGATCCTTAATAAAATATAAAGTGGATGTGCCATTCTACTTATCACCAATTAGTTTTAGGTTGTAAACCCGTCTGTCTTAACATGATCAACATAGTCGCAAGTTGTTTTGTCACAAATTCAAAAGGTTGTAAATCAGTCAGTACTATTTTGTGATTGATTAGCAACTGATTTTCGACTCCTGCTATTTTTCGCTAAACCAGTTATGTTACAACTGCATGTGACTATTTTAAACTTAGGTCGTTAATCTAGTTTGCAGAACCTTTTTTATTCAGTTCAGTTATAGTCTTGCTTCCAGACGAGCCTCACATACGGTCTTATCTCTGGAATGCTTTTGCTAAAATTTGGAATAAAGTCTATTCGTTTTTACGTTCACTTTTTATTAACATATTTTATCCGACATTTTTTTTTGATTATTTGTCGCTGGCTGTCGCAAAAACAAAAATCCCAGTTTTATGAAAATTTACGGTTCCATTAGAAATTTTGATTAGTATGAAAGTTTCTCGGTTCTCACAATGAACGAGATCATTTTTGAGTTTAGTCAAATTAAATAATATCTGAGCACGAATAATAATTTTTCATCGAACTATTGATGATAAACATAAATTTATGATAAAAAGAGAAGTGCTTGTTGATTATATAATAGTAACCTTTGGGAAGGTACGTAGAATCATTTCTTGAGAAATTTAGAGATTTGGAGAAGACAACGAAGAGATTTTCCATCGCGAAGCAGCTGAAACGCATCGTTTATCTTCTCAAATGGAAGCTCATTGGTAATAAAAGGTTCTAATTTCACAACCTGCACTTAAAAAATTCAAACTAATCTCATTAGAAAAAATAATAATTCGATTTAAAGAATGTTATAGTATATGGAATATGTAGATGAAACTCAGACCCCTTTCATGCATTGTTGAGCAAAATTTGGAAGCTGAGATTTGGGCTTGAAACCACCGAATATAGAACCGGTGATTGTGCGGCCGTCAAAAAGCTCCATTGGATGAAGGGGCAATGTTTTTGGTGTCGGATATATTCCTACAAGCACCGTCGATCCCCAACCCTATCACATTTACTTGTTTCTTAAGTAACTAATTTAATTTGATCAAGTAAACAAATTAAATTGTTGATCTCAAATGATAGTATTTGTAAGAGAGTTACAGCTTGAGTGGATAAAAAGGCTTCGCGAAGAACATCGACGTTTCCTGTACATTCGAAGCTATAATCCACGCCTCCACTCATTAGCTCTCGAATCCTCTTTTGTTTTCATATATATGATCACATCACAATAGTTTAAATCATTTAATAATTAATTACTAAGTTAATTTGTATCATGATGATTTGTTGTAATATGAAATTGATTGTACCTCATGTACTGGCTTTGTTAAGTCTTTAGGGTTTACGAAGTCTGTTACACCCATCAGTTTACCTGCAATAATGAATTGGAGTAATATGTTAGCTATGTTCACTCATAACTGAAAACCGCGTATAAAGTTTAAATTTATTGCAAGGACGATTTTAATCAAATGAAATACTTCAATAGATTAGCAACTTTGTGACCATTATATTTATTAATCTAGAGAGATATTATTTTATCCAAAAATTATCAAAAATTAATTCAGAACTTGGAAATTCTGTTAATATATCAAAATCTAGTATTAATTCATAAAAGTTATAATGCATTTGCTTTACTTCGAAATGTTGATTTTATTCTATGTCAATACCAAAAATGAAAAAGTTATGTTAATCTATTGAAACTAATATTAGTTTCATCCAGCATTTACTTGGACATTCGAATTAGACTTCAAACAAGACGTATCAAATCAAATTAGATGACATTTCAATTTTATTTTTTAGTTTACAAACCAAAAAAAAACATACTAAAACTGATTTAAAAGATTTGGAATAGAAAGTATACACCTTTCTCAAATTTGGAAGCATTAGCGTCAATACCAATAATCCTAGAAGCACCTCTTGCTCTTGCACCTTCAGCAACCTTCAGTTCTCATTAACAAAATAATTTATGAATACATTATTTTGATTATACATATATTAAAAATAAATAGGGTGCTTGAATAGATTTGTTAAATTTAATCTTACCGCGAGTCCAACAGAACCCAATCCAAAGACAGCAGTGGTTGTTCCTTCCTTCACATTGGCAGTGTTCCAAGCTGCTCCCACACCTACCATATTTGAAAGAGACAAGGAGAAATAAATTGTGTTTCTGAAAGAAAGGTGATCTATCCTCTTGTGTTCCCTAGCTACTCCCAAAGATTAGTTAGATCCCTAAACGGAGATAATAATGACATTTGGATTCAAAAATCCCAAGAAGAAAATAAAAAACTCATCAATGTTTAAGAACATATGTACTCAAATCCATGATTTTAGTTGCTATTTAAGAGATATTAACTAACCAGTGGAGACACCACAGCTCAAGAGGCTCATTTGCTTGAGAGGAGCATTAGGATCGATCTTGACGACGCAAGCAGAGTCCAAGACGGTGTATTCAGTGAACGTGGATGTGTTAAGGAAGTGATAAACGTGTTGCTTCTGGCTCGAACCACCTTCCTTGTTTGTGGTGGTTGAGAATCTCGTCCCTCCATCATTAACCATAAGTCTTTTCATTGGATCAACTTTATATCTCTCACAGAGATTACTTACTCCATTCGTACACACTCTACATTCACCACATTCTCCATTAAAAGTGGGAATCACATAGTCTCCTTCTTTCACATCTTTTACTCCTTCTCCTACACTTTCAACTATCCTATTATATTCCCAAAGAAAAACAAAAATTAGCGTCATGGGTAGGTTTTAAATACGACGGATATATCACGATTTGGACTGGTTATATACCCAACAGCTTCATGGCCAAGAATCCTAGGAAATGCTCGTTCGGCTTCGTTCTTTAATACAAAAAAAAATTATGTTCTAATTAGATTACAATGTTAATCAAGAATCATGATTTGAATCTAGGTGCATGCATTACCACTCCGGTCCAAGCTCCGAGATCGGTGTGACAAATGGAGGAGTAAAGGATTTTAACCCGAACTTCCATTTTCTGAGGAGGATCTACGCATATTTCTTGTATTACAAGCGGCTCTTTTGGACCCCATGCCACAGCAGCTACATACATGCATCATCATCATCATCATCATCATCACCATATGATAAGAAATAGTCAGATTGATGAGTACTTTACTTACCTTTGCAAGTGATGACCTTTCCTTGAGTCTCTGCCATGTATTTGTTGTTATTTTTTTGCTTTAAAGTTGTGTTTCTAGGATGTTTATATACATACTTTGTGATCTATATTTATCTAAATATAGTGAGGATGTTGAGCCACATGTATAAATATCCAACCGAGTCAATAATCCCGAGAGAGGTGGGCTTAATCTCAATCCACATAATCGTTCCGAGTAATCAAGGACCTGCTTTCTTAATTTGTTTATGTTCCAACTAACTTTAATATATCATGCAAATGTTTCAAATAAATTATCTTCACATAAGATTTGTGAACTAGTTTTTTTTTTCCTTATAACATCAGTCTTAAACATAGATAACCGATTTGGTACGCCTCTGAATCAGCGTCATGTCAAATTAATTTATATTGTTGTGTGTTTGAAACGCAAGTGACGCTGTTTAGATTGTTTCTTTTCTTTCAGGTTAATGTATGGTGGAGAAAACCGGTAGGTTTGCCTGCAACACTTTAATTGTTATTAAATGGCTTTTAATGGCACAGCAGCAATCACAAAATGAACACGATTCTTGTGATAGAAGTGACTATAAAAATTGATGGTGATGATGATGTGTGTGTGTGTATGCCATAAAACTTTCGTTATAAAAACAAAAGCTCATCTGATAAAAATTATTTTAATTTTCTGTGTGAAACCAAAAAAAACAGGTGAATAAAATTGAAAGATAAAAGGGTTTCTGAGTGGAACAACGCATTTGTCGTGTGGTGCTTCTAACCAACTGTAAGAGTAACGAAAATGATATGAGCTTCGGTTTTCAAGAGGGAAGCTAGGAATTTTTGGAATTCTGAAGACTGTTTAATTAAATCTGAATGATTTAAAATGCAAATACTTCCTCTAGTTTATGAGTACATTTTAAATTTTCAACACTCTACCTGTTTTTTAAATTACCTTATGTTGTAGGACTGAACACATAAATTTAAAATTATTGATTTTTTAACTATCTTAATAAAAATTAAAAATTATCTAGTTAAACAATTTAACAAATAATAACACAGACTGTGTAATGCAGATGTTCATAAAACAAAACAAAACTGGTAAAATTACATTTGAAAATTGAAAACATCCTCTCATCTGAAACAAAAGAAAATTAAAATATTAAAACAGAAATTACTTGAAGGTATCAAACAATTTTTTAAAATATACATTGAAAGAAGAATCCACTTGCTATTTATTCATTTGACCGAACCAATTAAACCATAAAATTATCTTAAAATAAATCCAAATTGAATTTTTAATATGTATTTATTTATAATTTAAGTATCTTACTTTCAACATATATTGGAATTTAGTATTAAAATTGAAATTTTACCATTACCCAATGCGATGTTAATTTGTTTTAAATAATATATAGAAAAAATTTGGTAACAAATAAATTATTTTTCAGTAAATAAAACAAATAAATTATTTTTGTTCGACTGGATGATTATAATATTGATTTTCAACAATATTTGAAAAAAATTAGGGGAAAACATAAATAAAGACATTATGAACAATATACTTTAAATTGGATTTTTAAAGTGACGGAATCGTTCTAAGTAGGTGAGTTATTTTCACTTTAGGATAACTTTTATCTTTTTATTACATTCTAAGTCACTTCTTGCTACTAAGGTAATTTTTGTGACTAAAAACCAAAACTAAGTTCATTTTTCTAACTAAATGGCCCCACAAACATAATGAACTTTGAAACGATGGGAAATACCACGATAAGGATGAAAAAGACGCAACCGTTACTCGACGCAAGAGGAGCTTTTGTCTCGACGCAAGCGGAACCGCTACAGTGGATTGAAGCTGATAATGCGACGGCAGAAAGTTTAGCGGCGAGCTGCCGTGGTGATTTTGACATATTTGGAAAAAATGGATTCGTAAAAATACCACTTTTTATTTTGAAATTGATTATTTTCAGATATATTTACGAACGATGCAACCAAAACAACATTAAAACACAAAAATAGGTAATTTAGGAAGAAATAGGCATTAGGTGCGTTGAAGATGGGTTGTTAATCATACTCTGCTATTACCACTGGGCCACGGTTAACTTCACTGTTTCTTTCACGTGAACTAATAAATATACAAACAACTTCATACAAATATTAAGAAAAAAATTCAAAACTAATTTCCGATTATTCTCATATTAATAACAAATTTCTACTAATATATAGCTAAAATCTTATGAAAGATTCACATTTTTAAGTAGTATGATATGGTTTAAGAATTTGAGATTTTTTTTCAGAAAGTTGAATCTGGTATACAAATTTAAAATATACATTTGAGATTTTCAAAAATTACACCGGTTCTAATAAAAATCACAAATGTAACAATTTAAAAATTGTAATAGATTATTTCACTTTAAAAAAAACTAGAGAGTCATGATATTCAAGATAAAATGTGTACATGTTTACATATGTACAAAGATTATATGTATACATGTGTACATCTTTACATGTGTACATGTAGACTTCACATGTGTACATGTGTATATCTTCACGTGTGTACACTCTATATTATTAGAAAAATGTATCATAAAATCGCGTTTGTCTGTCAACCTAATGAACTTCTAGTTTCCTTTTTAGTCTCCTACATTTGAAGCCAATGTAAAAAACTTAAAGATGTAGAGTTATGGCAGGATACAACATGGTTGGCGTCTCCGAGCCTTTCCCCCACCTGCAATAGCACCACCGCCAACTGCTGTCACGTCTCTATCTTCCTCATAAGCAGAGAAAAAAATGCAACCAAGCTTCCTCCTCCGCATCGTTGTTACAATGATCTCCTACTCTCCGTTGCAGCATGCTCACATCGATGCAATACTACTCTCCTTGCTGGTCATGCAATGAATAATATGACCACCCTGATAAATTTGTTATATACATACCCGTTCAAATATCATCAATGTGTACACATAATTTTATTGTCCACCTGTACAACTGTGTTACAAAAAATTACATGTACACTAATTCATTTGTACATTGAACATGTTTTTGATATCTGAGTTCATTTGTAGATGTACACCTATTCATTTGAATATTTTTGGTTCTTTTAAATCATTTTAGGTTTCATTTAAGAGTATATATAGCATTTGTTTGTTCATTGCATATTACAGGGGATAAAATGCAAATTTGGAGATTTTAGGATGATAAATGAAATAAAAAATTTGAGGGACCGCACCATGTTCAAAACGCTAAAGTTTTCCACCAAAACATGGACTAAATTGCATATTTGAAAGTCTGGGGTTAATTATATTGAAGTTAGTATTAAAAATTTATGGTTTTGGTTTATATTGATAATGCTGCGTAGAAGAACAAGAAAGTTCCAGAGGCTAGATAGTCAATGCTATACCCTATTACAACACATGACTCAAAGGATCGACTATTATCAATGCGTGTTTTTAAGAGAGAGAGAGAGAGAGAGAGAGAGAGAGAGAGAGAGAGAGAGAGAGAGAGAGAGAGAGAGAGAGAGAGAGAGAGAGAGAGAGAGAGAGAGAGAGAGAGAGAGAGAGAGAGAGAGAGAGAGAGATTTTGATTAATGAGATGAGAGAAAGAGAAGAAAGAGTACCTTTCAGGGAAATATGGCCCCAGGAACTGTGAGCGTGACGGAGAAGGATGAAACGGTAAGGGATTAGCGATGAAGAAGGAAAAGAAGTTAGTTCGGTGGATGCACGAGGCAAGCAAGAAGTTGTGGTCTGGTTTTGGCCGGAGAAGAAGAAAGGAGATGGAGACTGGAAGCTCAGCATCGCATATCCTTATCTCATTTCATCTCTCAGCAAATGTTTCCTAATTATTTTTGATGGATTCTTGAAAAAATAATTCTCACAAATACGGTAAGATAAATGTACAAAAATAAAAAAGAAAACAAATTCACAAGTGAGTAATCTCGAAATGTACAATACATTGGATAACTGTTGAACCTTGACTGTATTTCGTATCGTCACAAATTCACAAAACCACCAAATTTTTAAGAAAAAATTACATGTAGTCATATTTTGACTTATCAATTACACGTTCAGTCAGTTGTCTTTCCTTGGCTCTATGCAACCAAGCTGAGGCGAGAACAAAGCTCACGGTGGTCGTCACTCTGGGACTGTTCGTCACTGATTCAGTTGCAGAGAAAGCTGTAGCAACAACCGTGGTCAAATTCCTTTTTTACACATTTGGTCTTATAAGTTTTGGCTATTTACAATTTGACCCCAAAATTCTTTTATTTTCTATAGATCCTATTGATTTCGCTCCAAACTTCTAATTATATACTACAGCCTCTAGTAACAATTCTCTTACTAACAAAACTCATATCCACATCTTCTATATCCATAAAAGTAAACTAATAAATTAAAGTTCAAAATTTTATAAAATATCAAAGAATATATATACATATATATACTATATATATGTATATACATAGATATGAAAAATACACATTTTCATATATCATATATGTTTTTACATATTAGAAAGAAAAAATATAATGGCAAATAATAATTTTTAGATAATAATAAGTTAATACAATCTTATCACATTTCTCTTATATTTCTTTATAATCACACGCAAATGAGATTTGGTGAGTTTGTTTACGGAGTATTATTAAGATTAACGTATATTAAACTCCTAATGTTTTTTTTTTTTTTTTTTGACAAAGATTTCACTCCTAATGTTTGACTATCCAAAATAACAAATCCACATTAACATGTCCACATGATACTGTCCACACGATCCATTACTTCGTGTTCAATCAAATCCTGATGAAACGAATGCATTCTTAAACATAAACACACAAAACTTCTCGATTGTGCATATAAAACATCTTGAATTAGTCACAAACTTATAATTGTGCATTCCAATCTTTCTATCCAAGTTTCCGCTATCCACAATACATATATCCAGATTACCATATCCATGTTTTTTCAAATAAAAATACTTTTCGACATTTATGACTACTTCTCCTACCACGTTGTTCATTTTCTATGACTACTTTTGCATTCCAAATTTTATTAAACAAATACAGTTCGGTTAACTATGATCTATTCCTAATTTAAGTTTGTATACAGCTAAAACATCTATTCTATTAAATTAGAAATATGACCAGTTGATAAAGGTTTATTCCAATTAACTATTACTTTATTTAAAAGTTACTAGGTGGTTGCCCGCAAATTTGCGGGTACAAATTTTGATATAATATAATATTTTGTGTTTTCGACCTGCGATAATATATTTTAAAATCGAAAGTGAATTTTTGAAAGCTAATTTTAAACATATTTTATTTATTAATACTTTTAAAAAGTTTTAGGATTTATGTAGTATTTAGTTAAATTTTTTACATCTTTTACAAATCAATATTTCATTAAAATTTTTATAACATTATTTTTAGAACATATATATATATATATATATAACTTAATTGGTTTATAGATCAAATTTTCGTCCATAAAAATTATTAAAATCCAAAACATCAACTAATGTGACAAATAGACCCACACTTGCAACCAAAGTATAAAACACACAAAAAATTATTAAGAAGAAAAAACAAGCGAATTTTGTTGATTTAATAAAAATTTAAGAATATAAAAATATAATAAATTTAGGAATATAATTTTATTCATAATATTTTTTGGATTTTTTATGATTGATGTAATTTTTTGGTTACTTTCTTTTAGATAAAATCAAAACATTTTTTTTTGAGATTTTGAAAAAGTTTTTGAAAATGATGAACTTGTAAGAAAATAATATTTTGCGATTGATTCTGATTTGATAACATTTAAAACCTCTTAGAAAGGAAACTATACAATTATAAATAATACATAAAATATTTACAAATTTTAAATTTTATTAATTATTTCTCAGAAGTTTTAGAATCCTTATAAATAGTTTCATAAATATTTATAAATAGTTTTATAAATTCTAATAAATGGCTTTATAACTCAAGAAAATAATTTGTTATCAATGATCAGTAATTTAAAATCTTAACTTTAAATAATTTTATAAATATTTTATAAATATTTTGTAAACTCCTATAAATAATTTTATAAAGATTTTTAAGACTTCTGTGATGATTTAAAACCTATTAACTATCACAAACATTTTGTAAACTCCTATAAATAACGAGAAATTCTTCTTTATAAATAGTTTTATAAATATTTATAACATTTTGTATAGATCTTTATATATTTATTTGTAAGCTCTTATTAATGATATAATAATCATTATTGATGATTTAAAAACCTTTAAATGATTACCAAATATTTATATAATTATATACTATTATATATATCTGGTATATATCATTACTAATGAATCAATATAGATGACTTTAAGTTTTTTTTTAAATATGTATATATATTAATCATCACAGATGATTTTAAACTATTTTAAATAATTAATAAACTCGTTATATGATGCATCAATAGTTATTATAATATTTTTATTAAAATTATATGTTTTATATATGTAATAGATTTTGACCCGCCCTTGAAAGGGCGGGTAAATTTTTTGTTTTTAATTTTTTGTTAAAAATTTAATTTTTATATTCGTGTTTTTTTGTAATCATATTTTTGTTTTCCTTTTTAATCATATTTGTATATACTATTAAAAAAATATTAGTAATTTTTTTGATAATTGTATTGAATTTGTGATTTTGCATATCTATAAACTCTCACCAAGTTTTTTGAAACCCGATCCGCCTCTGTGCTTGAGCTGGTAAATCCGGTGATCGAATATGTAATCTAGTTTGGTTTTAGGAAAAAAATAATTATTTAAGCATCTAGTAAAACTCACAAAAACCCGCTGAAACCAATAATCCGATTATCAGTTGAACCAATGCATAATGTTTAATTAGGAAGCTTGATTCCCACCCGCTTTTCAAATGGCAGATATATTTTTTGTTTTACATTTCTATTTAGAAATTTAATTTTCATATATTTGTTTTTTCTTTGTAATTATATCTGTGTAAAATATATTTTTAATTATTAGTAAGAGGTTTTTGATAATTGTACTTAATTTGTGACATTTTATAATTATATACTTGTGCCATATTCATTTTACACATTAATTTTGTAGTTTATTCATAAACAATTATTAGAAAAATAAAATAACAAAGTATAATTAAATTTTTTTTTAGTAATCATGTACCTAATTTGCAAATATGAGTTTCTAAAATATGATTCATGTACACAGACTTATCAGTTTAGAGTTAATTAGACTCTCAAATAGTAGTTGGTAATTGCTTTCAAATTTGTTAGCCTATATTCTAAAACGAACTGCACCAAAAACTTTCTAGAAACTCAAATATATAAATGTTGTTATTAAATAGTTTTATAAATATTTATAACATTTTGTATAGATCTTTATATATTTATTTGTAAGCTCTTATTAATGATATAATAATCATTATTGATGATTTAAAAACCTTTAAATGATTACCAAATATTTATATAATTATATACTATTATATATCTGGTATATATCATTACTAATGAATCAATATAGATGACTTTAAGTTTTTTTTTTAAATATGTATATATATTAATCATCACAGATGATTTTAAACTATTTTAAATAATTAATAAACTCGTTATATGATGCATCAATAATTATTATAATATTTTTATTAAAATTATATGTTTTATATATGTATATTATGACTTATATAGAAAAATAATTTTTTTACGATTGTTTGTAATAGAAAAATAAAGTTAGTATATTAGTTTTACTAACAATTTTTTTAACAATATACTTCATATAATTTATAAATAGACTATTAATGAAAAATGAAATGATGAAGTATTATATAGAATTTCTATATTTGATACCATTTGATACTATAAATAATTATGCATAAAACTATGTAAATAGTTTGACAACTAACATTAATTGTATCTATAAAATTCATATATTTTTGGTCCGAATATCTTTGAGATTAATTCCACTTAGATAAGAAAGATTGTTGAGTGTAGAATCTATGAAAATTGGTTTTATGGTACCTCATGATTTATAAGATATGATATTTGTATGTATATATGTCCTGGTTGGTGTATTAGGTGTACAATGGAGTGTCTTCTATAAGATATGATATCTGTGTACAATGGAGTGTGTTCTATAATTGTCCAGCCTTTAAAAAAAAACCAATGTAATGACTGATATTTCATACTAATGAAGATTTAGACGACAGAAAATAGTAATGTTAATAAGATAATTTACTATCTTTCTCTTCTATTTTCAAAAAAATTTAACTCTTAAAAGAAAAGAAAATTCATCCAATATTAGTGAAAAAAACTCAGTTATTTAACACATATAAAAACAATGTATAAAATAAAGAATATAAAAAGGAATGAAAAATTGGCGCTTGAGGATTGGCCGTTGTTAAGGGGTCTCGGTCGTGTCATCCTCCATGAATCTAGGGATTCCAGTCTCTGGATTTGGGGTTCTCGTCTTCCACTGAACGTTGACTGACTCTTTCGCGATGAAGATGACTATCTCCGATTCGATGATGGAAGAGAGGCGTATAGTGACGGAGCTGATTAGCGAAGCCGAAGATCATCTGAAAGAGGGAAACTTGTACTTCGTCATCTCTAACAGGTCTCCCTCCCCTCCCTCCATCCAAATTCTACACTTAAGCACATCATCATCTTGGCCTCGATCTTGTTTGAATATCTTTATGCACAAGTTACATTCTTGATGTTTAGATTTTGACTGCTAGTGCAGGTGGTATACTAGCTGGCAGATATGTGTTGGCCAACTGACACAAGAGTCATCATCTAGTGGAGATGTTACTAGGCCCGGTCCCATTGACAATCATGATATTATTGATACCCAAAGTGACGCTAGTGATCCCCAGCTTCGTAGGATGCTTGAGGAAGGTGTCGACTACGTTCTTGTTCCTGAACAAGTTTGGAAAAAACTCTTTGAATGGTAAAATTGTTTTTCTCTGTTACTACTTGCTTTGAGAGGAATGCGCTTTGAAATGGCTCATCTGTCTTTCAGGTATAAAGGAGGTCCAACAATACAGCGAAAGTTAATCTGTCAAGGGTTTCAGAGGGAGAGCTACTGTGTGGAGGTTTACCCACTCTGTCTTAAGCTGACTGACAGTAGAGACGGAAGCAGTGCAACCGTAAGGTTGAGCAAACAGGTATGGTCATTGTCAATGCTGCCCTCTCTTCCGAAGCTGTCTAGTGTTTGTCGAATGTTAAATCACTTTGTGGTGGTTTATCAGGCTTCTGTTGGTCAACTGTATGAGATGGTTTGTTCTGCAAGAGGTGTATCAAAAGACAAGGTTGTCTGCTCTTCTAAACCTCTTCTCTGGGAGATGATGATACATTCAACTGTTTTATTCAGGGAGGTAATGGTTGCTCCATGTTTCATTATATGGATAAGTAGGCTCGCATCTGGGACTACTTCGAGAAGAAGAAAAGCGTACTCTTGGATCCTTCATCTGAAAGAACCTTGGAGGAATCGTGCCTTCAAGTAGACCATGATGTAAGTGTCTGAGTTCATGTGCAGCTTTCTGCTAAGTTAAAAGGCCACACACTGAAGATTTTGTATTCCATTCAGATTCTTCTTGAAGTTGATGAGCATGCGTCTTCTCAATATGACATGAGCTCGGCGGGAAAGGAGTTAGCTCTTGTACCTGTAGGGCCTGCGAGTACTGTGCTTGGTGAAGGGACCTTTTCTAGTGGTTTTGAGAAAAGAGAGAAGGGAGGCTTAAGAGGATTGCATAATTTGGGAAACACGTGCTTTATGAATACCACTCTTCAGTGTTTGGCTCATACGCCTCCTCTCGTCGACTATTTCTTGAAAGATTTCAGAGATGACATAAATGAAGATAATCCTCTGGGAAGGAGAGTAAGTAACTTGAGTTGGTCTGTTTATAATTACCCCGTGTGAAAATTTATTTATAACGAATCGGTATGCAGGGTGAGCTTGCGACTGCGGTTGGTGAGCTTTTGAGGAAACTGTGGTCTTCTGAACAAAAAGCAGTTGTGCCACGCCCTTTTAAGACAAAACTGGATAGATTTGCACCGCAATTTAGCGGTTATAATCAGCATGATTGTCAAGTAAGTCATGTGCTCTCAAATTGATAACTGGAAACGAATGTCTTACTAATGTAAACTCTTTGGTTTCCAGGAAGTGCTTTCTTTCCTATTGGATGGGCTTCATGAAGACTTGAACAAGGCTAAACAAGAACCTTACACTGAATCTAAAGATACAGATGGTCTTCCAGATGATGAAGTAGCCGAAGAAAAGTGGAAATGTCACAAGGCTCGTAATGATTCCGTTATTGTTGATGTCTGCCAAGTACGCAATCGTTTTTTTGCTTCTTCTGTGACCTCTGTTCCTCCTGAATGTGTTATTCCCTTTCTCTTACATGAGCTTTGAAGTTTTTGCCCCTTCTCTGTATGTTATGACCGTTTCTTATATGCTGTATGTGTTTTCACATTTAGGGACAATACACGTCAACAGTTGCCTGCCCAGATTGTGGAAAATTCTCAATCAAATTTGATCCCTTCATGTACTTAACTTTGGAGCTGCCAACAAGTCACACTCGGTCAATGACTGTCTCAGTGTTTTACGGCGAGGGTAACCGTTTTCGGACGCCATACACAGTTACAGTTCCTAAAGATGGTTCATTGGGAGATCTAAGTAATGCATTAGCCGCTGCTTGCCGCTTGAAAGAGGATGAAAGCCTTTTATTCGCAGATGTAATAATTTTGTCGTGTCTTTTTGGTTGTCCTTAGCTTTTCATGTAAAAAAAAACTCAACTAAAATGATGGATTTTCCCTTTCAGGTGTATGTTCACAAGGTCTATAAATATCTTGGGAATCCACTACTGTCTCTGAGTGAGATAAAAGACAACGACCGTATTGTGGCATATAGGTTCAACCATATCCACAGAGGACCAGGAAAAGCGACACTTGAAATTCTTCATTGGGAGCAGAAACAGTAAGCATTCAAGAATTCTTCTTTTTTGACTTTAGATTCTGTTATCTTTCCAAATCTCACAGGTCTGATTTTTGGCAGAGACGGAGAGATTTCTGGAAAGTTATTTGGAGTTCCCCTTGTTACTTTTGTCAACACAGAACGACATAGTGGAAGTGACATTGGTGCAATTATTTCTGGATTGCTATCACCTCTACACCGGACTCATTCATCATCTGGAAGCTTAGTTGGTGAAAAAGAGTTATCTTTGAGCGTCTTCTGGTTAGATCGGTTTTCTTCCAGTCTCAAGCCACTTGAGTCCGATTTTGTTCCGAATCCTCTTGGTTCTACAAGGCTTGTAGTCAAGTGGGACGAGAAAGAGCATGAAAAATATGATTCGAGCAGCTACTTGAATGATCTACCTGAGGTTTATAAAGCAACTTCCTCGGTGATGGAAGAGGTTAATCTGTTTTCATGCTTGGAAGCCTATCTAGCAGAAGAGCCTCTCGGACCGGATGATAGGTGGTTTTGTCGTGCTTGCAAAGAAGACAAACAGGCGAACAAGAAGCTGAACTTGTGGAAGTTGCCAGAGATTCTTGTGGTCCACCTGAAACGGTTCGCCTATACCAGACTTGTAAAGAGTAAGATTGATACGTTCGTGGATTTTCCGATTCGTGACTTGGATTTAAGCAAGTACGTGAAGAACAGAGAGGGTGAGTCGTATCTTTACGAACTGTACGCGATTAGCAATCATTACGGTGGTATGGGAGGTGGTCACTACACTGCTTATGCTAAGGTTCCTTGCCATCTAAATTGATCTTTTGTTACTTTTTGCATGCCTAATGAGTATATTAATGATAAACGTGTGGTGTGGGGCTGTTTCTTTCTACAGTTGATGGACGAGAACAAGTGGTACGAGTATGATGACAGCCGTGTTACAGCTATAGATGAGTCTGAGATCAAGACTTCGGCCGCATATGTTTTGTTCTATCGAAGAGTGAGAAGTGAGTCTGAGAATGTGGATTAGTTTGGAAATTTCCCTTTGCATTCTTCAGGATTCATGACCAAGTTTGCTGCTTTGCTCAAGATTCATTCATTGATTCTAAAGATTGTTTGATTAGGGCTTTTTACCTTGTTCTCAGCGAGGGAAATTTTTTTAGGGAAACAGATTGTAGAGTATCTAGTTGGGTGGGGATAAATTGGCATATTGTTGTTCTTCTTACATTTGCAAAGTGACGGTGGTTGACCAATTACTACAAGTTAATGTTGCAACAAGATTATTTGGTCTTGGTGGCTAATGTTTACTGATTTGAGACACAGCAAAAGCCGTTTAACACTTTGACAACTTCCACGTTAGGTTCAACTCATAGGAAACATAAATGCTACCAACCGGATGATCAAACGAACATGCACTTATTATTATATTAGACTGAAACATCTCCCGTATATATACATAACCAAACACATTACTTTTACTGCCGACTTCCCTAGTCCTAGTTTCTTCCACCAAACTCAAAAACTCACATTCTCAAGGCGTCGCTACGTTCTCCTTCGCCAGAGGAGCTATCTCTTCACCTTCGACTCCAGCTTCACTTCCGGCAACATCTAGTGACAATAGTACCTTCTCCCACAGTCTCGCTGGTCCCTACATCCATCAAAAAAAATGTCAAATCAGTTTCCATCAGCGCAAACCAAACAAAAGAATGAAATGGAATCACTGACCTTCCAGGAGAAGTCTTGGTCCATGCAGTTCTTGACCATCTCTTTCATAGCAGGTGTCCCGTACACTGCAACAGCTCTAGCTACAGCCTTTGCTGTTGCAGTCACATCATCTGGATCCACAACTTCACACTATAACAAACACACAAAGAAACAAAAAACATTGTAAGACACGATTACTTGTAATGTGGGAAAGAAAAAGCGTGTAAGCAGCTACCTTGACGTTGAATCTTCCAATGTGGAAACCTGTGTAGCCATCTTTAACAGTGTCCACAAGCCCACCAGTAGATGCCACAATGGGGACGGTTCCATACCTCATGGCGTGCAGCTGAATGAGACCGCACGGCTCAAACCTGCTCGGGACAATGATGAAGTCAGCTCCTGCTGTGATCATATGAGCCAACGGCACGTTGAACTTCGCCACTCCAACCGCCTTCCCTGGGAACTTCTCCTCAAGTTCAAGTATCTGAGCCTCCATCTTCTTCTTACCGGTTCCCTGTCATAAAAAATTTCATCAGACAAGATTCAAAACGTTTGTGAAACGCAAGTGTTGTTGTACTTACAAGGATAACCATCTGAACATTGAGACCCATGAACTCAGAGATAGCTTCGACCAGAATATCAGAGCCCTTCTGTTCCTCCAATCTCCCAATGAAACCGATCACAGGGACATCCCTGTCCACCGGAAGTCCAACAGCAGCCTGAAGCGTTTCTTTGATCAGTGGCTTAGCTTCCTTTACAGTGGTAATGTCATATTTGATATCGATGTACTTGTCAGTAGCCGGGTTCCATTCTTGAACATCCATGCCGTTAATAATTCCGGAAACTGTTTTCATTCGAAGGTATGAATGCAACTCCACGCCTCTATCGATGCCAGAGATGAGCTCTTGAGCATAGTATGGACTAACTGTTAAGACACGCCATGCTTCTAGAATCGCAGCCTTCATCCAGTTGATCTTCCTTCCTTTTACTGGCTTTTCGTACCTGGACATCGAACAAAGAACACAGATCAAAAACTAATAAGGACACTACTGCAACGTGAAACTAGTAAAGGGAGAATAGTCATAGAAAATCAGTACCCGTCCATGAAGTCGAAAGAGCTCTTAAAGCTGTCAGGCAAATTGAGAAGAGAAAAGTCGTCAAAGGCAAATCTTCCTTGGTAGGCTATGTTGTGAATGCAGAACACAACCTGTTTAGATCATCCGAGTTGATGTTACTGTCTAAGATTTGGTAAACCAAGGTATCTAGCTAAGCATAACGAAGGAGTACAAATTCATTACCTTTGCATTCATGTAGATTCCGCGTGACTGATACATAGACTTGAGGTAACAAGGAAGGAGAGCAGTGTGCCAGTCATTGGCAACAAAGACCACATCTTCCCCTATAATAACAGCGTAGATTAGTTTAGAATCTTTTTTTTTCAGAATGCAGAGTTTTCAAAACCTTTTAAAAGAATTTGAAAACCATTTCTCACCATATGGTCCAGAGAAATACTTGTTGCTGTTCAGGTTTAGAACCCGTGGCGCCTCAAGAGCAGCCTGCCAACGATCAAAAGTAAATCAAGTTATTGCCTATGCTGCAATGGACGAACATATGTTGGTTCAGACACAGATTCTGAAGTAGCCATCTTCAAGAAAACAGTTTTTTCTTGGGCTCTATGTTTCAATCAAATGGACTATATAAGAAGATAAGCTGTGAGATTTACGATGATTAGTGAATACAAGTGATCATTCTCTCTCTAACTTCCCACTAATTTGACATAGAAAACAAAACAAGATTTAGGAAAAGATTGTTACCTGACACAACAAACTAAACCGGAGTTGGTTGTCGGTGTAGTCTACTCCAGTTATAGGACCATAGATTTTGGATCCAGTTTTGCCCACAACCTACATAATTAGTATTCCCTATGAGATCATATAGTACAAGACGCTTAGAATTATCTTTGTTGATTAGGTAAACAAGAAAACAAACCTTTGCAAGGAAGAGGGGATGGTCGACAAAGACACGATCCACTCCTCGTTTGTAGCAGTGAAAGAAACGCACGTCCTCAACTTTATCCCCAACTTTTATCTACATCATTACCGGCACATAACATTACAAGATGACTTAGTTAAGCCTCCTCCTATATAGAGTAAACAATGTACCTGAACCACTACACAAGTGTCCCAAGCGTCTTTATATTGGTCATACCGAGGGCATACTGTCATCACACGGTGGCCTCTTGCCTAATAAAACAAAAAAAACATAAAACTTATGGTCCATCAAAGACGTCAAGGCAAGCTAATGAGTTTATTCAGCAAAACTTACAGCGAGAGCTGGAGGCAGACCACCTAAGACATCACCGAGGCCACCGGTTTTGCTCCAAGGACCAACCTCAGCACCAATAAAGATCATAGACATGCCTTTCTCACACACAATCTTACCCACACGTTTAGCTTTAGGAGGAGCGTTCAGCTGCAATCCCTTTGAGGATTTAGCAGAAACAGAAACAGCTCTCCTCTGAAGCCTGTCAACCATGTTGAAGGATCTTAGCCCACAGTGAGTCATGGATTGACACTTGAAGTTGATCTGAGACAGATTGGCGTTGCCCTCAGAGCCTGAAGCTCCTCCTCCATGGTTGTTGTTGACAAGCGAGACAAAATGGGAAGCTGTCACAGATGCCATCGTCAGAGAGAGAGAGACCCTTTCACCTGAACATTTGCAACAGGAAGAAGAACTCAAAAACCGATGCTTTTCAGCAGGAAAGATCAAATCTTTGCGAAGAAAACTTACAGAGCTCTGAAGCTAATGGGGAAAGATGAAAATGTGATCAAATGAGAGAGAGAGGTGAGGAGAAAAAGAAAGAAGAAGGAGGTCCGTTTATGTAAAGAGGAGAGTGGAAGCTAGACTGACAAAATTTGACACGTGGCGTTGTACCAGTAATTGAGTTGTCTATGGATGCGATTTCCATCACATGAGAGTGGGCAATGGCATTCTCCCGAGAATATGCTTGAATCCTGAGGCTTGTAATATTTCATCTGGGAAGAAGGACGCTTTGGTGCGTACGTTTCATCCAGTTGCTAAGAATCGACGGCTGAGATTGCCTCTGAACATGGCCCCGTAAGTGGGTCCCGTGATTATAGAAGTGTTTTGTTTGTCGTCGTCGTGTACCTTGAACGTGTCTTTGGACGACATCTCTTCTTGGCCCATTTGTTTAATTGACGGTCGATATTTTCCATCATGTTTTTTCCTCCTTATTGTCTGCCGTAGGGATGGGCATTCTACCGGTACCCGAACCCGTATCTATATCCGAACCCGAATTCAAAACGAAAAATCTGAACCAAAATCTAAACTAAAATAGCAAAATATCCGAATAAATATTAATTTAAGAGATATTAGATATCCGAACTCGAACGAGTAGTATTTGAATCCAAATGGATATTCAAAAATAACCAAGCATATGTATATCTATCATTATATTTCTAGTTTACATCTTACATTTTGTTTAAAATATTTATATTGATGTTGCACATACTTTAAAATCATATAATATAAATATATATGAAAAAATAATTTAAATTCATTTAAAATGCATATCAAATTTTTTTGTTTAATCTATCAACAAAAGTTACAAATTAATGTATTTATTTTTAAAATGTAATCTTCAAATTTATTAATCATTCAATCTATTAAAAATAAAAAATCAGTGAAATTTATATTTTTAAATACAAGAAATTTTTGTTTTTTCTTTCAAAATCTAAATATCCGAATCTGTCTTGAAATAACTGAACCCAAACTACATGTTCGAAGTAGATCCGAATGGGTTCTATACCTCTATACCTAAATACCCAAAAATCTAAAATACCTGATTAGTTTTTTTTCTAAGAGTAAAAGTACAGAGTAAAAGATAGTTACTCTAATTACTTCTAATTTTTATCAAACAGGTGGAAAAATGGAAAACCAAATCTTACTCAAATGTTTTGTCTTTTCTTGTTTTATGGGTATTACTTTGCCTCCTTTCATTAAAGAGAAACTTAAAGCAACACATAATAATATAAATTATTAATATCTTTCCTTCACATTTTTTAATTTCTTCTTTACTTATTATATATTTCTTTAACCTTTCACTAATACAACTTTTAATTTATTTCTGTGAAATCATCCTACTTTGTGTAAGAAACAAATTAGATATAGTGATTTTAGGTCATAGTTTGTTGCATTTATTATCATTTTTAGATATTAAATTTACTGATAAACGGGTGTAGTTATAAAAGATAGAATGAAAAATCAAAAATATGAGTTGTGCCATGAAGGATACATGAAAACTAATAAAACAGTTTCTCTGAAAATTATGTGTAGTTGTATATTATAAAAATACTTAACCACCTGTTTATCTTATTAAAACATAACTACGATTAAAAATAACTTTACATGGGACATTACAACTTCTACTATTAATTTTTAAAATCAACCAACTCTACACAGATTCTAACACCCCCTTATACAGTTATACTAATCTTAAGATTCTCATTAATAAGACTTTTATCTTTTTTATCATAGTCTACAAACTACATGTACATATAACTTTAACTTAAATCATGTCATACTTTATTTATTAATTAAATATGTTGGATTTGTGAGCCATTACGTGTGACATAAGTAAGTCATCTAATCTGTTGAACGAGAACTACGTTACAGGAATAACATTTAGAGGTTGATTGTTTATAATTTTTAAACTAGTTTTTGTTTTTTAAAAATGACTTTATTGACCAATCAAGATTTTGAGAAAATAGATTTTCTAAAATTTATGAAAATTTGTTTTTAGAAAAACTGTCAATTTGTACACCAAAACCAAAAACAACTATTTTCAGTTTTAAAGAAATATTTACGATGGCTTTTTCATTTTTCTGTTTCATTACAATTTTTAAATAATACTAATATAGCTGAAAATAAACTAACAATGAAAAATAAACTAACAGGGTGGCGGATAAGTCAGTGAAACAACCTATTCAAGATAACATATCTTTTGTGTTTCATTATTATGTATCAAAATTAAAATTGAAATTTAGCATTTAAATTAAAATTCAAAAAATAGGGATAACTAATATTAGTAAAAAATATAAATATTTATATTATTTATCATATTTTTAGTTATGACTCATTTTAGTAAAGAATAAATTGCAACCCCATTTTAAATTATATCAAATTTCATTGTATTTTTAAATCAAATAAATTTTAATAGTTTGTTTCCAAGCTTAACTATAAATTATATATTTTCCTGGAGATATCAATTTAAATGTATTTTGAGTTTTAGCTATTAGTTTTTATTTTATAATATGTTTTTAATAAAATTTTAATATAAATTATTTATTTTAGTGATAATAATAACATTTGTATTTTTAGGATTTTCTAAAGAAATATTTTATTATTAATAATTTGTTTTAATTTGAAAAACAAAAACCAAAATCTAGTTTTGCCATTCAAGTTTTTAAAAAGAAGTAAAATCTACAGAAAAATCAAAAACCAAAATCAAAAAACGATAATCTAAAAACCAAAAACTAAAATCTAAAAACTGTAAACAATCATCATTTAGTGAAACTGAACTTAAAAATTTTATTAACAATATTTGTCTATATATTTAACCCCATAAAGGACTTGACTAATTAACTAACTATACACTAAACTTCACATAATACAAGCCTACTCTAAAATCAAACTGTATTGCATTATTTGTGAACAACATGATAACTACTATTAACCAAATCTGATTACATATTTTGTGAACCAACCGAAATTATAATGGATTCAATGAAAACTTGTGATTTCATAAATAAGACCCACTTACATTAAGCTTGGAAAATGTAATTAATTATACGCTTAAATTCACAAGGAAACTACTCTTAAAGCACATGATTCCAGTGATTTACTGTTTCAAATCTGCTACACCCGATATCATACAAAAAAGAAGGATATAACCTCTAATAAAACAGTTTCTTGGAAAATTATGTGTAGATGTACCACTTGTCCATTATGTTTCTTCAAACTTTAAAATGAAACGATCATTATAAATAGACTTAACCACACACTATCTATCTTATTAAGAGAGAAGTACAATTAAAATAACTTCCAATCATGTGGGATATTATAAATTTGCAATTGAAAGTTACACTAATCTTAAGATTCTCACTAATGGCAATTCTATCTTTTAATCATCCACTACAAACTATACTTTATGTGTATAATAACTAAAAGTAGCTTAAATCATGTCATATACTATGTTTATTAATTAAAACTGTTAGATTAGTGATCCATTACGCGTAACAGGGGTAAGTCATCTAATCTACTAAATGAGAAGTACATTACAGAAATAGTATCTAGTTAATGTGTAATTAACAAAAATGCCACTGAGAATAAAACTGAACTTAGAATTTTTATTAACAATGATACATTTAACCCCATAAATGACTGAAGCAAGTAACTAACTATAGACTAAACTTCACATAATACAAATCTACTTTAAAATCAAATTGTATTGCATTATTTGTGAACAACATGATAACTGTGATAACTGATAAAAAAAAGTTTCTTGGAATAGTATGTGCAGTTGTACTACTTGCCCATTATGTTTTTTCAAACTATACAAGAAACAGTCAATGCCTCATCAAAAATATCTAATTGCTTCGTCAAAACTCCGAAGTCCTAAAGCGGAATCTAAGTGGAACCAAAATTCAATTTGAGTACCATTAACAGTTTTCCCACCTATTAAAGTGACATTTTCTTAAACTTACTTATCAACTATTAAAAGAAGTTGAATTGTTAATTAAACACATACATAGCGTAGAACACCATCGAGTTCTTATAATATAAACTAATGCAAGATATTAAATAACAGAAAACCACATTGGAAATATCACATGCTTACTAGTACGACTAATCATTGCGAACATGCAATGAGATGGTGTTAGACTATTTACTTCTCATAAAACCAACAAGTTCGTCGACGTAGCGAGAATTTTCATCCATGTTCCCAAACAAACCCTTCATGAGCTTTGCTTTTGCCCTAATCGACTCGCCTGCATCATCAACCATGGCCAATCGAACCGAGTGAGCCACCGAGTAAGAATCAAATGAACCCTTTTCCTCATCTCTAGGGATCTCAACACTAAGTCCCTTTCCCTCCAACAGCCTAGTGTTGAGACCTTGCTCATTCAACACTGGGAACAAGATAGGAACACGCCCCAACCCTAACCCTTCCACCAATGAGTTCCAGCCGCAGTGCGTCAAGAACCCGCCCACCGAGTCGTGACTCAGGATTTTGACCTGAGGAACCCAACCAACATGAACCATGCCACGTCCCCTAACTCGTTCCACGTACCCATCTAGAATCTGTGACTCGTCTCTTATAACCAAAAAGAAAGGCACCTCTGATTTCTCCAACCCATGAGCGAGCTCAGTGAACTCTGCTGTAGGAAGGCTCGCCTCGGTACCTAGTGCCACGTAGACAACTGAGTTCATGCTCTGCTTGTCGAGCCACTTCTTTATACCAACCCATGTTTCATCTCCTTCGACTTCATCTTCAGTACCGGATGGCAAAAACCCTGTCGGAAACACCGGTTTTCGATACAGATCTTGTAGTAAACCAAGCCACTCTGGTTCAAACCCCGTCGAGGTATGGACGAAGACCGCATCAGACTCAGAGATCGAGTAGCCGAACCGTGCAGAATCAGAGACTCCATTCGTATCTTTCCCCCTCTTGTCACCGACCAAAGTTACCTCGTGATAACGATATGCCATGTTTGACTGGAACGGGATCCACGGCGGCACAACCGTGAAGTCTTCCGGCGTAGATCTGACCCCTTCTATCAACAACGAGGGCGGTCCCAAGAAGCAGAGAGAGGCTGCGTTGAAGATGCTGAAGAAGGCCTTGGAGATTCCCAGCTCTGCCGCAACCGGAGGAAGCCAGTGAGCAGCGTAGTCGTATATGACCCAGTCCGGAGACTCATCTCGGAGAAACTCCGTCAACGGTTGCTGGAGAAGATCGAAGGCGGATTTGAGAGACTGTTGCTCTTTGTAAGGCACGTCCATGGAGCATTCAGAGCCGGGAGTTGAGCCGGGGAAGGGAACGAGAGGGAAAGAGACGAAGGTGATGAAGGAAGAGAGGGTTGATAGTAACTTGGGAAGTCTCTCGATGTTTCTTGGTGTCGATATGAAGGAGACCTTGTGACCCTTTTGCGCAAGCAACCTGGACATACGAAAAAACGGAAGAAGATGACCCATAGCTAGCCATGGAAACATGGCTACATGCATAGCTCCTTCTCCCTTCTCCATTTTTGTGTGCTATCTCTGCGAGCGAGGGCTACGTGGTTTAACCAAAAGACAATTTGAAATATGCTTCTCTTCTGAAACAAATTAGCGTCAACAATTTAGAATTTAAAAGACAAACGGATCGTTACTTGGCTCCACGTTCACAAAAACTTATTAAAATTTATGTTATAAAAAGACCGCAAGTGTATAAGTCAAGATATGATGTGGGTAGCTCAATAGTCTCAATTTCAATTTTATTAGTTGGACTTGAGTTTGGTGCAATGTTTTTAGTCTTCACAAGTATTATAAGAAAAATCGGTTTGTTCCAAACCACTACAATGGATGAACTGCAAAGATAAAAAATGACTTATTCTTGAATGGATAGGTTCAAAAACCAATAGAATTTTATTATCTCATATACAATATCGTTTTAAAATTTTTTTGTCAAGTTCTATTATGAATTTTAAATCAAAAATAAAAAATAAATAAAAATAACAGTATTAGCAAAATATTTTTTTTTTTAAATATTTTAACGCCATCAGCAAAACACCAAACTTTTGGATAAATCATAAGCCCTAAATCAAAAACACCAAACACTAAATCTTAAAAACACCAAACCCTTAATCACAATCCCTTAGATATTTAGGGTTAGAGTTTAATGTTTAAGATTTAGTATTTAGTGTTTAGAGTTTAATGCGTTTTGCTGAAAAAGTTGAAAGTATTTAAAAAACTTTTTTAGTAACTATTGTTATTTTTATTTATTTTTATCCAAGAGTTTAGGAATTAAGATTTAAGATTTATTATTTTAGTATTTAATATTTTTGATTTAGATTTAAGGATTTATCCAAGGGTCTAGAGCTTACCTAAAGATTTAGAGTTTGCGGTTTAGTGTTTTGCTCAGGACGTTAAAAATATTTTAAAATTTCTTTTTTTGGTAACTATTACCATTTTTAATTAGTTTTTTACTTTTTATTTAGAAAATATATTATAATTTGACAATATTATTTTTTTAAAGATATTGAATACGAAATAACAAAATTTTATTGATTGGTAAATTTACATGTTTATCCTATCGGTTGAATCCAAAAATAATTCATAAATAAATATGTTATGTACATGTCATTTACGGCCGCATAGCGCGTTTAGTCTTCACAAGTATTATTAAAACTCGTTTTCTAAACATACATGTTACATCAAACAATAATTCTATCATATTTTAATAGTAATCAAGCGATCAATTAAATTTGTAATGCATATATGCTATAGGTTCTACGGATATACTCTCGCTAGTCGCTACAATCATAGATAGAAGTTCGATTAACGCGATCATATTACATTCATTTAAAAAACTGTTTTGGATAGTCACGCATATAATTTCATATGGTGGATTTTTTTGTGTGGTCAAAATCATATGAAAGATATATGGTAACCAATTCTATAATGCCTTTCCTTTGTAGTAATCTAAAAACAACAAGCACTTTGTAGTATCTTATCATTTTATTATGTTTTAAAAGCATCTTCAATGCGCTTTGTTCACCTGAAGATTTAACTGAAACTAGAAACCCAAAAACAGAAATATATGTAGCCAAAGCTGGCAATTTCAAAAAGATCTCAGATGCTATTGAAGGGAAGAAGTGGATAGTAACTGCAGATTAAAAGTGAAGTGACAGTAAAAATATATTTACTTTTATTTAAGTTCTTTAGTAAGTTAAGTTTGTTTAGCCTTCGTAGAAAGAGTAAAAGAATTAAGGTTTTTTCTTCTATTCTCTCTTTTTCCATATTCTCTCTTCAATTTCTTCATCTATTCTCTATTGCATTCATTCTATTCAATTTAATCTCATATTCTTATATAGATCACATCAATAAACTCATTTTCTCTTTATCTCTTTCGCATCCAATCTATTTTATTCTTTTTTTTTTCTAGATTTGACCATGGAAAACAAGGTAAGTGGTTGTTTTAATCACCCTTAAGCGGGTAAACTACTTGTTGTGGTCTATGATGGTCAAGACCACTTTAGGTGGTCATGGTGTATGGAGTCCTGCAACTCAAGATGAAGCTCCGAAACAAACAATCTAACAAGATGTCAAAGAGAATATCCTTGTGGATGAAAGCAAGTGGTTTCAAGAGGATCATTCAATTTTTTTCTTTCATCTAAAACTCCATATAAGCATCATTTTTGGATGTTTATTCCTATTGTGAAACCGCCAAGAGGCTTTGGGATATTTGAAGTCAATAAAGCCATCAGTATTTTCAGCAACTATTAAGATCGCTATATGGCGACAACATAACCCTATCCAAACTAATACATGCCATCTTCTTACGAAGCTCCCTGACCTAGTCAGGCTCCATCCGCAGCCTGTGAAATAAATGTTCCATCTCAGACTTTAACATGTTTGAGAATGACAAAACCTCTTTAGGAACACCATATCTATCTCCATCATTCAATCATTCAAACTAAAACAACTCCTTTTCCTTACATGCGCCTCCTCCATCTCACTATCCGTGGAAGTTCCATGTGGGTAACCAAAGTCATCACGCTCCACATCTTGCATCCCTCTAGAATGCTTCTTCTTTATAGATTTGCGATCTACAAGGGTTTTTGAGATTGAACCGAAACCTTCCGTGTCAAACTCTGGTGAATCTAGCTTAAAAAAGGTTGGCGCCATAAACATTATGATTCCCGTGATGTTTGCTCAAATCCGAATTTAGGGATTGACTCAATATCAAACCTATAGCTCTGATACCAAATATAGTTTAGAAACTTCAAGAACTCAATCATAAATAAGAATAACTCTCTTATTATCTTAAGAGAAAATAATTCAAAAACCTTAAGCTCACAATCTTTCAATCGACCATAAGTTATGCAACAACATATGCATCTTCTTTATATAACTCACAATTTTCTAAACTCATTAGAAATCACACAAATAGATAATTTCTTATTCTATAACTCGGTAGAAAATAAATAGCTCGCTCTCCAAGCTACTTTAAACTTAGCGTCTTAGCCCAATCACCTCTTTCGACAGAAAGTATACCAGAAGAAAGAATACCCGGAGAAAAATTAAACTTGAACCCAACCAAAACCGCAGTGATTGAACCGGAAGAAGAACCAAAAAAGACATAACACAACAACCTCATCACTATGAGTCTATGACTATGACCAATCTAAAGAACATATGCCATTGCCAATGAGAAAAATTATAGGCACCAGGAATGAAACCTTGACTTCCCATTGGGAAAAAGCGCCAAAACGACCCCCAAATTACTCTATACTAATGCCCACTGTAAAGAATTTTGTTATAGAATCTTTCTCATATTAACTAGGGGACGTAACCCCCGCGCGGGGTCATCGGAATATAATTGTTTCTCTGTATAAATTTTTGTTGGTGTAGTATTTTGTTATTGTCTTTGTTTTGCGAAGATTTGTATTTTAATAGGGTTGATGTACTGAAGTCTAGTTATTTTAGATGTTTCGTTATATGCAAAACGTTTTTAAATTTCTTTTAATCCTGTGAAACTATTAGGATGCCAACATTTTTCATAATTTATTGTAAGCAAGAACAATAAAACATATATTAATCCTGTACTCAATCATCCCTATTCTTTTCAAGGATAATTGACTGCAGGATTTTGCTTTTTTTTGTTAAAGTTTTATATCATTCATGTGTGTTAACATGTTGTGTTTATTTCTCTCACCCGTTATTTTTTAAGGTATGAGTCATAAAATCCATAGCATAATATATATTATGGAACGGGTGATTCAAGCAGACATCATAGTGATAAAAAGAGGACATGTATCAAAAAAGGCATTTGATACAGAGCAGATCCATCATACGCTTACCATGCCAAATAATAAAGAAGGGCTATGATCTGGTAAGGTACTTGTTTGTTGAAGTCAAAGACCAGTGGAAACTCATCACAATGCTCAGAGAAACGAAAGCCACCATCTAAAAATTAGCGAGGAAAAAAAAACGAAATTATTTACTAACCTTGTCTAATGAAAGCACATGAGGTCACAAAAGCTACAAACAAATTGCATTTCATCTCACGGCTTGACAGGTACAAAAAAAACTAAGCATTCTTGATCGTATCATGACCATCTAAGCCTTCCCTTCGCAGCTTCGCCAATGATGGAAGAAACAGAGAATTCTCATAAGTCATAATCTTATTACATGATTAAAATAAAGCCAAAAATTAAGGCAACACGCATCAAAATCAGAAGAGAGATCAACCTGCATAATTGTGGACTGAGCACAAGCTGGAAGAGCGAAATGAGTTTGATCTCACCCCAGTTAACTACAAACATAATTGTGTTATCCGAACAAAGGGATAATAGGGCTGAAGTGGCATGAGAACACTCACCAACAGAAACTGAGACAAAGCTAAGGTAACTATTGAGGTATTAATCTTCTGTGAAATCCAGGTAAAGTGAAGAAAAATCAACCACCGCTAAACACAAGCAATACAGCCGTTACCAGAAACCTCCTTTTTTATTTATCTTGCTGTTGAAGAATCTTGAGGTTATGCAGTAATTGTTACAGTGATTTTGACAGATATGATAAATGTGATTCTTTTATTGAAATATGAGTTTGAAAGGGAAGGTATATCAGCGTAGCCTTCCTTCCTGGTGATAATGGAAGAGGCACAGGAACAGAGCCATTCAGTTTTGTTGAGGCTTTAGCTACGTAGAACGTGGGACAGAAGACTACTTATATGGAGAAATTTGGGAGTCAAAAACGGATTAACTGTTGTTAAAGGTCTCAAATCTTTCCAGCTTAGAGGCTATTACAGTAGTACATTGTCTCTGAGGTTCAGGATTGGTAAAACCATGTTAATATTTGAAAGTGTTGAGAACTACAATGGAAGTATTATTACCGTGTTGCAGTTAGAAAATTGAGTTGAAAGAGTATAAACAAAGAAGCTTCAATGAGAGAAGTTAATATTTGTATTTAAAAGAAAGGTATAATATATTACAGTAGTTGAACTATTATCGACAAGAAAGATGAATGTTTCACTTTTCTGCATTCCTTGACATCGATCACAGATAGTTTGACAATTGAGGTGCCACCGGCACTACAAAGTAGCCACTTGGAGATGGATGATGAGCATACATAATCGGTCTAGGTGGATGGACCGGTCCATAACATCTTCTTGGCATACATCTTCGCATAAGAATCTCTTGTTCCATCACTTGCTGCTGCATAAAAAAATGTTGTGCCAATCGGTCACATTCCCGCCTTATCCTCACAATCTCTCGTTGATGTTGCAGATCCTCGTGTTCCCGCTTTCGCTTTAGGTCACGAGACAAGGTGAGGTTTATGTTAGTGAACACACGAGCCGTCAGTTGGCTGTCGGAGCCAGCATGATGCGCTTCTCCTACACGTGTGATGCCAAGCTCGTCGGCTAATCTTTGCAACCCGAAACGACTGTTGAGTCCTCTGCACTGTCCCGCGAGTTTCTTGACATCGAAAGTTAACCCTAAAAGTTTCTGAACCGTTTCTTGAAACCCCTGTGATGTGTCGGGAAGACTTTCGCGTCCGGTCATGCTCTGAACTATATAACCTAAATCGTACGATCCATCGAAAGTAACCCAATTCATCTTCTTGGCTTCGTCTTTAATCATCTGAGTAAACTCTGCGAAGAAATCTTTGATACCAACTCCTTCCTCTCTGATTCTCTGGAAATCGAGGCCGTTGCGCTTGAGGAAGGCGATGGATTTCTCGTTGCAAGGATCCTCTGTCTCGTCGAAGTCCGAGAAATTGACCTCCCAGGTTCCGCTGATTGCTCCTTCGCTGTCGAATAAAGAGAAACCCAGTTGAATTGGTTTGGTTCGGTCCACATTGAACCTCAAGTTTTGGTATCGAGTATCGTCGCTAGCTTCCATGGCGGTCTCTCTCAGACACCCGGGAAACTCGGTGTCTACAGAGATGTAATTACAGCTTCTTAGAGATTCCCGCACCAAATTCATCTCTTCTGTCTTGTTCCAAGACCAGATCTCGTGGATTGTCATCTGATTTTTTTTTTTTTGTTTTCGAAAGAGAAGAAGAAACCCTCTCTGTATCTGCGACTTGTTATTTTTTTAGGTTTTAGAAAACGAACAGTGTAGTGGATGTTGTTGTGTGTGGGATATATATATAGATGTTTATTATTTTCCTTTTTTCCCACACAAGGTTTTCCTTTTTTTTAACAAGTCAGTTTACGTTGACTCTTTGACCTCAAATTTCCTTTTTTCTAACACAAATTTCCTTTTCTAAACTTAAGATTTCCTTTTATTCATTTTTTCAAATTAAAAGACACAAAATCTGAAGCGAGAAGTATACCAACAACTTTTGCATTTCGATTGGATACTAATTGGATTTTTTGGTCTATGTTCTGTTCAGATTTTTGGGTTTCCAATTTTATGCCTAACCCTAGGTACAAGATTAAAAAGAGTGTCGCAGAAACGATTGTAGCTTGCAACACACATCAAATATTTGTAGGTTTTTTTTTCAAATATGACCGAAGATTTTAAGCCAAACACAAAATAACCAATGTTTTTTTTGAAACATTTTTTTTTTCCTATTCAAGAAAATGTCATAATTTTTTTTTCTTCGAAAATGAGTGTTTTACCTTATCATCTTCATCTTTACCAATTATTTACAATATTGTTATTGCCATCAATACACCAACCACCTGAACAATTAATTTGAATGTCTTAATGCACCAAAGTTTTGATTTTTACTCTTCACATCTCATTAATTATGCACACAAATCATATCTCTTTCACTTTCTTTTTAAATTTATTCAAAAACCAAGATTTTGATTCCAAACTTTGTAAGGTTCATAGAGACATTGACGCTCATGATTCTTGAAGACTTTCAGAAGATTTCAGGAAGACTTTCAGAAGACTTTGTTAGATGTGTTTTCCATCAAAAAGACTTCTAGGAAAATTTTCTAACCTTCTTTTATTAAGAAAAAACCGGAAATTTCGGAGAAGACTTCTCGGATAAATATGTTAATTTTGCAATTGACCGATTTTTTCATAAATTTGACTTTTTGTAAAAGACTTTTCGGGAAGTTTTCTCGGGGAAAACTTCTATTGAAATCTTCTGAAAGTTTTCCGGAAGTCTTCTCACTGTCGCAAGAAGTCCGCGTGGATTAATTTTGCAATTGAAAAATAATAGTTTAGTGAGAAGATTTCTTGGAAAGTCCTCTCAAATTTTATTCCAGATTTTAAGTCAAACTTTTGGTTACGAGAGAAGACTTCTAAATATTGTCAATTGCAAAAGTATTCCATGTAGACTTATTGCGACATTGAAAAACTTTGGGAAAACTTTCAAACCCGAGAAGATTCTATAAAAAGTCAAAATTTTGATAAACTTCGGTCAATTGCAATTTTAAGAAGTCTTCCTTCGTAAATTTGCAATTGCAGAAATAACCTAAATAAAAGATTTCTTAAGAAGTCTTCTACGTTAATCTTTATTAGACTTCAATTTTCTCCAATATTAAAACGATTTTTATATTAATTTATATTTATTAGTCAATATTAGGACTCCTGAGTGAAATTCATAACTTAATTTGTGATACTTACGAAGTTATAAACATTTTTGTTTATAATGTTTCTAGCAAATCCTAGATTAGAGGTTATGATTAAGGGTTTAGAGGTTAGGATTAAAGGTTTAGTGTTTTTTAAGTTTTAGTGTTTGGTGTTTTTTTGATTTAGTTTTTATGATTTATCCAAAAGTTTAGGATTTTGGGTTTAGAAATTAGAATTTATGGTTTAATGTTATTGCTAATGATATTACAAATATTTAAAACAATTATTTTTATTATTATTTATTTATTTTTACCTTTTATTTTAAAAACATAATATAACTTAATAATATTTTATTTTCTTTCTTACAAAATACTGAATATAAAATAACAAAATACTATTGATTAGTGAACCCAAAAATTCATCATATCATATGGGGCCGAAACCAAAATAACTCTGAAAGATGACCATCAATTAAATTGGACTGAATAAATTAAGTTTTCAACCTAAACAATTATAAAGGTCCTCTTTGTGGGGGTTATTGGTTCTAGTATTTTTGTGGATTTAGAAAAATGTTTTGGATTTGCAAATCATTGACAAATCCCTTGATTTCAAAATCAAACAAACATATTTCAAAATCAAAGATTAGATTTCAAAATCAAATTAAGTGGACTTTATAAATGAATGAAATGGATTTGCAACTAATTCATCATCTTCATACGCTATATATATTTTCTTCTTCTGTAAAGGATCTGAAACCGAAGCATCTCGTGGACTAACAATAGATTCAGTAACCTCCCTAGGTTTCAAGACGTTGCTATTGTTAAAAACGGCATCTACGTATACTCCTCGCGTCTCACAGTTTCTACCATTTTTTCTCAGGCAGAGCATGTATTCCAGAATTAGCAATCAATCTATCATCATCTCTAGAAACGGAGTTGGGCTTAGTAATCCAGAAAACAGTTTCTTCTATGTCAAGAGATTTATTGGTTGGAGTCTACTCAGATTTTGGATATGTTTGTCAAGGATGAGGACAGGAACATCAAGACTCAATCTGGATGAGGTTGTAGCCTAGGTGATGAGGTTGTAGCCTAGGTGATGTGGTTCAGTTTTGTCCTCGTGCAAGTGCAAATGTAGTAATCTGTTATTTTTATAAAATTTGAAGTTTAACCGATATAATACAAATCCAAGCAAAATAACAAGTTTTACCTCTGTATTTGTTTCTTTGTATTTTGATCCTAAAAATACTCACAAATCCATTGAAGTACAATTTCAAATCAAATACTTAAACAAATCCTTGTAATTGAATAACACTTGATTTCAAAATCTATTTTAAAATCACAAACCAATAACAATAGATTTGAATATGAATTTTAAAATCATAAAACCAATAACACTAGATTTGTTTTGAATTTGAAAATCCATTAAAATATGCAAACCAATAACACCCCCTTTGTCTCAAATTTACCAAAATCACGCAAAACCAATTAAGAAAACGAGTCAACGCACGTGGGTTAATACCTGCTCACCAGAAAAAAGAAAAAAAAAAGGAAAAATTCAACTTTGGACGAACTCGGATCCAAGTCGATTCTAAGCTTTCCTAATCCAACACGGCCAAGTTTCGTCGCGTCTTTATATAAAACAAAACAAAACCAAACCTTTTTTCTTCTTCTTCATAAAATTTCAAAAACCAAACAAAGAAAAATCTCTCTCCTCTTCTAATGAATTCGATGTTCAGTCCCTTCGACGCCATGTCCGCAGAGATTATGGGGAAGAAAGTCACCGCTGCGTCTTATGTCTGCAACCCCTCT
Source organism: Raphanus sativus (assembly GCF_000801105.2). Lineage (NCBI taxonomy): Eukaryota > Viridiplantae > Streptophyta > Magnoliopsida > Brassicales > Brassicaceae > Raphanus > Raphanus sativus. The sequence continues at coordinate 19,102,527 of NC_079515.1, forward strand.
GAAAGCAACGCTGCTTCTTCCGGTGGTCAAACCGTGTCTTCTTCGCTGAAGAAAGACGAAAACGCTACCAGTATGGCGAAGAAGCAACCGAGGTATGCTCTGGAGCTCGACGGGATTCATTGCTTCGAGACCATTGTTCGTTCTTGATTCCAGCCAAGATTACACATCTTTTTTTTGTTCTATTCCATCATGTAAATACTCTTTCTGGAAAAAAGAAAAAATAAATAAATTCTTAATTAGAATCATCCTTTTGTGATTGATTCATCTGTGTTTCGTTTTTTAATTCTTAAATATGTACATATTCATATAAAAGTTAATTTTTTTTCTTTAAGCGAGAATCGATGAATCCTTGATTATCAAGTTAGGTTTGGGATTGATAGGCAAAAGATTGAGGGTTTAGATGATCCTGTAATGTTTAGCATGAACATCATCATTATCATAACCTACACCAATCCTCATCATAACAAGATGCTGAAGCAATTTATAGTTTAGAAACTGGTGAGCCATATTGCTCCTTCTCCGCATCGTTGGTGTATTTCAAGCATCCTATCCACGGATTCGCGCAGCTCCAGCCGAATGATGCTGCACAAGGGCTCGCTTCTTGACCCTTCCAGTCACAATCTGCACAACACTCATCTCAGTTAAACGTGATTCTTGAATCTCAATTGCTTAGTTGATGTGTTATTTGCTGTTTTTATCTTTTACCTAAGGATGATCTGCAGCAGAGGCTTCTATCATTATAACAAATTACGCTAATCATCATCCATAACAAGAAACTGAAGCTATACATTTAACTTGGCCAGAGAGCTTTTTATAGTTTAGAAACTGGTTTACGCTATTGCTCCTTCGCCTTTCTCCGCAGGAGCATTCTATCCACAGATTTGCAGATTCCGCTGCCGCTCCTGTCAATAGATGCTGCACAAGGGTTCCCTGCTTGAACCTTCCACTCACAATCTGCACATACGAATCATCTAAACTTGATTCTTGAATGTCGGTGGCTTAATTGATGTGTTATAGGCTGATTTTATCTTATACCTAAGGGTGTTCTGCAGCAGAGGTTTCTATATCCGATGTGTTCAACATCCAGACCAATGAACCAATATCCTAAAGAGACATCTTCTTTTGCATATCGTGAAGTAGACATTGTGGTGAATCAACTAGTTTATGATGATTGTAAAGAGTTCGGTTCACCGAACTTCCAATACTACAGTTTAACTAACAGTCGATTTAAGTCAAAAGTTTCAAACAAACGACAGTTTCAAAAACTCTACTTGTGACCTATGACAAATCGCCTAATGATTCCATTTTCTGTCTCTAATCTTTTCAATTCATCCCTTGGAAAAGCAAACACTTTTGTTACATCTGCTATGGATTCGAGAAAGAAGAGATGGTTTGTTCTTGTTGAACCTTTAGGAAGCCAAGTTCCTCTTATGGAGTCTCTTCGTTTCTGCTACTAAACGAAGTCATGATTCCCATCACAAAGAACATTCCAGGCCGCTCCTTGGATTGCTCTGCTACTGATTTTGCAACTTCTGGAGATCCATCTCCACCATCAGATCTTACCGCTTGAGCTGTGGAAAGTTCTACTTCAAGGGACGAAATCATCTTGTCCGATGGTCCTGTGGATGAAAAAAAGGAGGATCAGTACTGTATAAAGCCATCTATATTATCAGAAAAAATACATGTTTTAGTGAGACAAAGCCACTTTTCTTGATAACATTATGAACATGAGTTATCTGTCTCCTTCTTGTACATAAGAATCATACCAAACTGTGATTAAATCGGTTGATGTAACACACACACAATACAAGGTTGTCTAATTGTCACTTGCTTTGCTCTTGCAATTAACAAGAGGGAAGTGATCCAGTTTGATCATTCTGCGACCTCTCTCATTTCTTTTAGAAGTGGCCGAAATCCTAAAGAAAGAAAAGGTGACCACAAAAACAAATGTAAGCATCACATTACTAAATATTACTTGAGCTTGGTTTATCTTCTGAAATTGCCTAACTGTGACAAAAGATCAAGCTTTTGGAACAGAACCAATAAAAGGCCAACTTGTAATAGGGAACCAAAGTTACTGCATCACCTTTTTAATAGAGTGATAAGACTTTGGATAGGTGTATGTCCCGAATTACTTGGAGATGATGGTATTGTCCACGAGAATACTAGAACTCATGGTTGGACATGTGTTGGATGATGATTTGATGGACCCAAAGGCTACTAGTTCTTTGGTCGATGGGTGGTTTTTTCACAGAAAGAGGATGGGTTTTCCCTTAGTTATTCACTACAGATGAGATTGATAAGAACTTAGATGTTTATTGATTACTAACCGCCCAACCATTAAGCCCAATCTTGAGTCTCACAAATCGAAAAACAAGCCTTTCCAAGATTCCTCACAGAATGCCCTAATGAAACAAACTAACGAGCCTTCTATATCTAAGACTCGTATACAACTTTTCTATTTTTATAAATAGTAATATTAGCCAGCTCATCACTTCTTTAAACTTCCTTATTCACGTTCTGTTTTTTCTTCCTTGTCACGTAAACCCTTAATGGCATATCAATACCCCCGGGATGAAGAACGAGCTTGTCCTCAAGCGCAAAACTTGGAAATTGTTGTTTCAACTCTTTCAAAAGCATCCAAGAATTGTCATGAGAGGGTAAATTCTTCCAAGAAACCAAGACCTCCAAGTGACCTTCCTCATTATAACGTGTCTCTAACAACTCGTGGGGTTCCACCACCAATTCATCGTCATGAGATAAGATCGGGGGAAGTGGCAAGATTTTTTTCCCTTGACCAATCACTGGTTTCAACTGGGAAACATGAAAGACAGGATGCACTTTCGAATCAACTGGCAGCCGTAGTTTATAAGCCACTTGTCCAATCCTCTCCATCACCTCATAAGGACCATAATAGCGAGCTGCTAGCTTCTGGCATAGACGTCGGCTCACACTCTGCTGCCGATATGGTCGCAACTTCAAATACACCAACTGACCCACGTCAAAGACAAAATCTCTCCTTCTCTTATTAGCATTGTTCTTCATCACTTCTTGTGCACACAACAAATGCTGCTTCACGTCTGCTAACAACTCATCTCTCTCTTTTAACATCTTCTCCAACTCAAAGTTGTTCGTCGACCCTTCCTCAAAACGAAGCAAAGATGGTGGATCGCGCCCATAAACCATTTTGAAAGGCGTGCACTGAATCGCTGTATGGAAAGAGGTATTATACCACCGTTCAGTCCAAACCAAGTATTTTGCCCACGTTTTCGGGTGAGATGAAGCAAAGCAACGCAAGTAAGTTTCGAGACAGCGGTTCAGTACCTCGGTTTGCCCATCTGACTGCGGGTGAAATGCTGTGCTGAAACGCAAACGAGTACCAGATGCTTTAAAACAATCCTTCCAGAACCCACTGAGAAACACTTTATCTCGATCAGACACGATCGAACGAGGATATCCGTGCAATCTGACAATATCGTGAATAAACTTCTTAGCCACATCAGAAGCAGTAAACGGATGCTTCAAGGTCATAAAATGACTGTATTTACTCAGCCTGTCTACCACAACAAAGATGACAGTCACACCTTGAGAAGATGGAAGTCCTTCAATGAAATCCATTGAAATATCTTCCCAAATCTGCTGCGGTATATCCAATGGTTGTAACAGTCCAGCTGGTGAGAGTGTACTATATTTGTGGGTTTGACACACTTCACAAGCCGCCAAATACTCTTGGATTTGCTTCCTCATACTACTCCAATAGAACACTGCTCGTATACGCTTCAGCGTTTTCAAGATACCAGAATGACCTCCTAACAAGCTATCATGATATTCTCGCAGTATTAATGGAATGTAAACAGAGTCCGAAGGAAGAACCAAACAGCCTTTATAGTAAAGCTTGCCCTGCAGCATTGCATAACCTGCTTTTACAGTCTCTCCACGGCTCAGTTTAGCAAGTAATCCTTGAATCTATTCACTCTTGTCCAACTCTGCATATATATCTTGAACCTGTAATGACGATGGCAGTGTAAGAGCAAAGTAGCAAGACCTCACTTCCACTGCTGAATATTGAACTATGCGAGACAGACCATCAGCAACCTTATTCTCTGTGCCCACTTTATACTCTATATCAAAATCGCAGCCCATGATTCTTGTCAACCACCTTTGATAATCCAATGTAACCTCTCTCTGCTCTAAAAGATATTTTAAACTTTGTTGATCTGTTCTGACAATAAATATTCTTCCCAGTAAATAGTGTCTCCATTTTTGAATTGATAGAACAATTGCCATGAGTTCCCTTTCATAGATGGGTTTGAGCTGCTCCTTATCAGTCAAAGAATGACTGAAGTACGATATTGGATGTTTTCCCTGCATCAATACAGCCCCGAGACCATAACCTGAAACGTCTGATTCTATAATAAAGACTTGTGTGAAATCAGGAAGCGCCAAAACTGGTGTGGTAGTCATCGCCACTTTCAAAGCATCAAACACAGACTGTGCGACCTGAGTCCACAAAAACAGCTCCTTTTTTAACAATTCCGTTAGAGGTTTAGCGATCATCCCATAACTCTGCACAAACCTTCGATAGTAACCCGTCAAACCAAGAAACCCACGCACATCTTTAACCGTTCTTGGGGTAGGCCACTTAACAACTGCTTCAATCTTTTGAGGATCTGTAGAAACACCACGCGCAGAAATACAATGACCAAGATACTCCACCTGTTGTTGGCCAAATGCACACTTTTTCTTATTAGCAAAGAGCTTATGTTTCTCAAAGACTTTGAACACTTCTTCCACATGCACGATATGCTCCTCCATTGTTGAACTAAAGACCAAGATGTCATCGAAAAATACCAACACAAACTTTCTCAAAAATCTTTGAAACACCTCATTCATCAAAGATTGAAAGGTAGCTGGAGCATTCATCAAACCAAATGGCATTACTCTGAATTCATAGTGCCCCTCATGAGTTCGAAAAGCTGTTTTCTCCACATCTTCTTCTTTCATCCGGATTTGATGATAGCCAGACCTCAAATCCAACTTTGTAAAATATTTAGCGCCATTGAGTTCATCTAAAAGTTGATCGATCATGGGAATAGGATACTTATCTGGAACTGTTGCTCTGTTTAACATCCCATAATCCACACAGAACCGCCAGCTTTTATCTTTTTTCGAACCAAAAGAACCGGACTTGAATAGGGACTATGACTTGGTCTTATGATACCAGTCTCCAGCATCTCTAACACACTCTTCTCCATAACCTCCTTATGCACCTGCGGGTACTTGTAAGGTCGTACACTCACCATACCTAAACCAGGGTACAATGTGATGCCATGTTCATGACCCCGCACTGGTGGAAGCTCTGTTGGTTCTTGAAAAATGTGATCAAACTTCGCTAAAACAGCCCACAACTCCTCTGGCACTTCTTTACTAGCTTGTGACATTTTCAAGGATTTCATTGGTCGTTGGAGCAAAGGGTCACCCAACAAAGTTACCTGCTTGCCGTTATACCAGAATACATATTCATGTTTCTCCCTGTCGATCTGGCACTTCCCTAAAGTTCTCAACCAATGCATTCCCAGGATGACATCAATATTTCCCAAGTCCAAGACGATAAAATCAGTTGTAAAAGTCACTCTTTGAAGATTTATCTGCACACTTCTGCAAACTCCTGTACCATTCACGGAGACTCCCGTACCAAGCAAGACTTCCAAGCCTTGTGCTCTATCAATCTTCAGTTTCAACTGCTCTACCATCATTGGGGAGATGAAGTTATGAGTAGCCCCACTATCCAACATGACCACCATAGTATGTTTCTTGATGATCCCTTTTAATTTTGTTGTAGTAGGAGAATCAATCCCATAAAAAGACTGTAGCGAAATAGTCTTTAACTGCGGCTCCCAAACTATATCATCCTCATCCAGCTCTGCACTTTCAGCGTCAATAAGCTCCATATCCATGTCGTTAATCACTGTCAGCACTCGCAAAAACGCATTAGGACATACATGTTGTCTATTCCACTTCGCGTCACAAGTAAAACAATGCCCCAAGCGTTTCTTTTCAGCAATCTGAGCTTCTGTCAAACGGAGTGTTGGTCTTGTATTTGTAGGTTGCTTTGTTTGCTGATTCTTTTCTTGTGGACTCTTCTCCTGCGGTGTCTGTTTCTGTTTCCATTCCGTGTGAGGAGTGAAACTAGAATAAGATTTTGACACATTTGATGGTCCTCCCACTTTACTGCTGCTACGTTGTTGCATCTCCTTTTGTACAACGCTAAACAGAGAACTTGATTCCATCTGATAAGCCGTCGATATCATATCTGGCAAGTCAACTGGTTTGCACATAGTCACCACCTCACACATCTCGGGAGACAAACCATTCATAAAAATCCCTTCCTTCTGAGTATCTGATAAGCCAAAAACTTGAGTAGACAGATCTTCAAATTTATGTATATACTCAGCAACGTTTCCGGTTTGTTGAACATTGAAGAACGGTTGACTTGGATCTCGCAATTTCACCTTAGTGAATCTTGCAAACAACCGCTGCTTGAAGTCCATCCAATTCACAAACTGGTGCCTCATAATCTCACTATTGAACCAGCTCGAAACATCACCACTCAGACTCACCGAAACCAATTCAAGTTTCGTCGTCCCGCTGTAACCACCAATCCTGAAATATCTCTCCGCCAAGGCAATCCACCCATACGCATCTTCTCCATTGAACAATGGTAACTCAATACGACGTATCAAGCTATCACGATCATCTATCAATCGCGGTCTATCCGTATCAGACCGAAGAGTACGACCAGGTTCCAGGTCATAATCACGTACTTGATTAAGACCGTTTTGCGGACTCTCCTTAAGATCGTCGATCACTGGTGGAACTAGAGCCTTCGTCAACAGATTGCAAAGTTCGGAAAACTTCTCCTCTAAGCTTGTCATCGAAGCTCGTAACTGCACTGTCGCTTCCTGCTGTTCGGCTAAGTTCGACGCCACTGTCTGAGCAAGCGATTCCAACGTCGTCGATCTAGTCATCATCACGATTGTTCGATCCAGAACGCTCTCACGCAGCAATTTGATAAGAACTTAGATGTTTATTGATTACTAACCGCCCAACCACCCTCTTTTAGTCTCCACAAATCAGAGCACTAAGCCTAATCTTGAGTCTCACAAGTCGAGAAACAAGCCTTTCCAAGATTCCTCACAGAATGCCCTAATGAAAGAAACTAACGAGCCTTTTATATCTAAGACTCGTATACAACTTTTCTATTTTTATAAATAGTAATATTAGCCAGCTCATCACTTCTTTAAACTTCCTTATTCACGTTCTGTTTCTTCTTCCTTGTCACGTAAACCCTTAATGGCATATCAGAGATATCCACGAGTGTAACCTTGTTTACTGATGGTTATGGTATTCGTGTAAGTAAAAGGGTCTTACGAATATTCACAACCGAATAAATAGAATAACTCTCTTTACGAGATTTTAGATTTAAGTAGTCTATTGCTTAAGGCAAAACATGGGTACAACTAATGTTTATATACAAGAAACTAAAATTCCTAATACTTGATTGATGAAAATGATTGTTTTCTCTATTTCCAACTCTTTATTTTCATCATCCATTTCCAAGCCATTTATTGCCATTTCAGTTCGTCCAACTCACTTTTTTATCACACTGGATCTAACTGTCCATTTTTTATAATTTCTACTTGTCCAATCAATTTCCTATCTTAAAAAGTTTCTCCATTCGATTTCCTGACCAATCATTGTTGCTCCATACTCTACGAAGGCCATTTCATGGGCCATTTGTCTTTTCTCAGTCCAAAACCTCATGTACCAAACCAAATCGCTTTCCATAAAGTCCATAAGGTCGTGCATTGTCCCATTGGCTAACTGGTTTTTCATTGTCTTGAAATCCTTGAAGTTTAGGCTGCTCCAGATCGCATCATTGATATCTCATGGTTTTATGTGTGTCCATGATATAAGTCATGTTTTAAAGTTTTTATGTATGTTTTGATTCTGTTATGAGTCATTATAAGTGCATATACGTTTTGGACAAGATTTGAGAGTCTGGAGAACTTGAGAGATTGGGGAGATTGTAGCTGAAAAGACCAAGTTGGAATCGATATTTGGAGCTGGTGTCAATCGACACCAATCATGTAAAAAAATTTCCGATGATTATTAAACAAGTTTTAGCGTTGAAGATTGTCCCAAATTCCATTATTTGAAATTAAGTCTTTTTTGTTCTAGACTTTATTTAGATTTCTGAGAGTCTTATATTTCATTATTCATACTTGGGGAGAGCTTTATGAGAGAAAACCAGAACTCAGTAGAGAAAAGATTTCAAACTCCCTTACTTACTCTTTTGATTTCTTTATGCAGTTTATTCATATAATGATTTGTGTTTTATTGATCATGTTTGAATAATCTGCATGTTAGATTTAGGTTCGTCAAGGGTTAATGTTGAATTATTAGACTGAAGAATTGTTAGGCTAACCATATAACTCTTCGTCGGGATTTTTTTCAATGCTTATTCTAAATTGACAACCTGGAATTCAGATATTAGGATAATTGGTTGGTAGACATGAAAGAGTTATTAATTTCTTGAATAATTTTTATATGAGAAAAATATCTATCTTCAAAGAAATTTGGTTTATGGATTTTGTGAACTTATCAAACATGTGTTCAATGCTAGTCTAAACTGATTAAATTCATGAAGAGATTTGGAATATTAAGAACTAGACATAGATAATATCTTTAGTGAAAGTTGGTTGATTTTATTGTTGTTCTTCCAGTTCGAAAAATATTATTAATAAACCCTTAACAACTTGTTTGATCTTCAATTTTGATTTATCTATGAATTTTCCTTAATCTATCTCCTTTCCTAATCGTTTACAACTGTTTATTGCATTACATCTTTTATTTTTAGTTTAATTTGAAACTGAAGTCTATTGAGTGATCCATAATATTCTATATGGATTTGACCCTCTAAATACTGCATTGCACCTCTGAATTGACAGAGTAGCTCATATGTATAATTTCAGCATATCAAATTTTGGCGATGTTGCCGCAGACTCTTTGATTCACCATTATTAGGTGTAGAATTTAGACTATTTTTTTTCTGTTTGCTTACAGTTATTTCCATTTTACATGATTATTTGAGGTCTATGCATTATAGTACCAGGAGCAACAAGGAAACACAACTTTTGAATATCTGAGTTCATGCTAGTTATAGTTAATAAATGCTTCTAAATTTTTGAAACATGATGCTCTTTTCATATCGAGTTTTAGGCCATTAAAGTGAAAAGCTTACCAACCGAGTAGTATCAATTGATAAAAAGACTCTCTCTTAAGTCTTGAGAGAGTTTGAATTTTGTGAATATTGTTACTCTCTCAGATCTTTTTATTATGTACTTTTTATTTAATTACACAGTTTTAACGATAAAATATGATTTGCTTTTGTATGAGGTTATGAGCCTTTTGTATTGTTTATTCTTGTTCGGAAAGTAAGTATTTTCTTAGGATTAGGCTTGGTTATCTTGGGGATATATTATTAGTAACGTTGTTTGAGATAAATACCAAAAGCATAAACAATCATGAAATCTTTTTTCCCTTGGGATCATTTGATTATACATGTGTTTGATTCCTTCAGGAAGTGAAGAAGCACCGTATGATCTCTTAGACTCTTCTTCTTCTTCTTCTTCACTCATTTTCATACCCAAAAAATCTTCTTCATTGAAACCATCTTAATAGAATCATATCTCTGCATCTTAAGGAGATTTCATGTTCCGTTTACCCCATATTTCTTTGGTGCTTATCCCTTTCATAAGATGGTGTAAAAGTAGTGATCGTATCATCTAGGATAACCTGAAAACACAAAGAAGTTATATGTTTTGAGGAAAAACTTTGCAAAATAGCTTTACATAATTAATTCACAAATCGTTATTAAAATTTTTCAAATTAGATTCTATCTAGGATCAAAAATGAGATTTAACTTTTTTTTGTTTTGAAAAAATGAGATTTACCTATTGTTTTTTTTCATATGTCATTCTCCTACTTTTTTATTTGCTCTTTTAAATTTACTTGATTTTCAAACAACATCATTTATTCGAGTTACAACGAAAGAAATCTTTGATTTTTTTATCAAGATTCATGTGCAATTAGATTTTATATTTGAAAAACTAAAAAACTATACTAAACAAATATTTGCTAGAACAACCCATGATTAGAGTCATGACAATGAATATGAACATTTGATTTCATTTTATATAGATAGAATAGTATAATAAACCATTATTTTATAATAAATCATATAATACAGCAAATGTTCAATCAAGATAACTTAACCACGTCATTATGATGACGAAGGATATTCAACTTCAGCAGAACATCTATTCCAAACCTCATTGGTTCTGAAATAAACTTGAGAAGCAAAGCGTTTAAGTTGATACAATCGAAACACGAACTTTCTAAACTCAATGTAGCATTCTTTTCCAGCTCTTACTACCTTCAGACAACACTCTCTCGAAACAGGTTCATTCGTAAGAATCTCTTTAACAACATCTTCATTACATTTCCCAATACCACTGGACCCCATCTTGTCCCCACAAGTTGTGAGATATGCTACGTATTTTGGTGGCAAGTTCTCGAGGATATAAATATTGTAATCCTGTGAAGCCGGCGATATCTCCCTCAATGCTTCCATCTCGGGACCGGGATTGACCAATGGTTCGTCGTTAACATTTTTTTGGCCGAAACTTGGATACGCATATGATACTAAAGTGGCAATAATGATAAATGCCACAAAAAGTGTCTTCATCTTCATTATGTATTATTACTTTTAACTTTCTTATTTGAATTGTTTTCTTTCTCATATTAACATGATCTATAAGTATGTATATATATAGTAATCAACTAATTTTGAATGTTATTTCTGCTGATTTGTATTAATTTTTAAAAAATAAACGTTTTCTAGTTGTTTTGAAACAACACAATTTCTTAATTAATTACTTCAGTTTTCAGTTAGTTCTAAGAATAACTTTTAAAGTTGACTTCTATGTTTCACACATTAACTGTTAATTTAATAATATTTCACTTATGTCACATAATGTAACTAACAGAATCTTGGATCAATGTTTCTTGAAATCATTACATGGTCTAAACATACCGGTGATTTCAGAAAGGCAAAAATGAATTGTAGAAGAAACATCTATGCGATCCCACGTTTTCTCAGCTTGGATCTTCACAAACCGTGTCTCAGTGTGCTGCTTTGGCAATATACTCAAGTGTGAATTATCCATCACCTGCAAGGCTGCAACAAAAAAAGGAAGTTTACATTTATAAAAATACACTTCTGAATCTTATGCTAACATATATGTATAGTAGTCACAGACAAGAGACAAGATCATACATGAACCTAGAAGTAAGTCAGTAACACGAAAAGAAGATATTTTTTTAAGACTTATTCTTGGGTTCACCACTTAGGGTGAACCTCTAGTTCACCAACCAATAGGATTGTGTCATTTAAGATTCAGTATATTTTTAAAAAGGAAACAAAATATTATCGAATTATATTATACTTTCAAAATAAAAATTAAATAAAATTACTAAACACAAAAACAAAGCAATTTAATCTAAAAAAAATATTTTCAAAAAATATTTTTAACGCTCCCAACAAACATTAAATCTTAGACTTTTGGATAAATCTTAAATTTTAAGATTTATCCAAGAATTTTGGATTTACCCAAGGGTTTAGGGTCTACACAAGGGTTTATAGGGTTTAGGATTAGGATTTAGGGTATAGTTTATTGTTGATTGTGTTATAAATAGTTTTTTTTTAAATCAAAGTTTTATAATTTATCTAAAGGTTTACTAAAGGATTTAAGGTTTAACATTTAGAGATTAGTGTTTTTTGTGGTATTATTTTGTTTTGAAAAAAATACTTATTTTTTGCATTTAGTATTATTTTATTTATTTTTACTTTATTTTTTAATTTTAAAATGTAATATAATTTGCAATATTTTGTCTCCTTTTTCAAAAAATGTCAAATTTAAAATAAATAAATTCTATTGGTTGGTGAATTTATAGGTTCACCCTAGGGGATGAACCCAAGAATAACTATTTTTTTTTAAGGAAAGGCGAAACCTGGTTCGGACTCCGGCTTCCAAACCACAAGTGAAAATCCCTAGCACTGCCGCAGATTGCATGAGTATCCTCTCAGAGCAATTATAAGTTAAGGTGAGAATAGCTTCGAGTTTAAGCAACAAGAGCTTTTGATATGGTTTCTGGTTATCTGGATTTTGACCTCGAGAAGGGATTTGATTAGTGGAAAATTGGTTCATCTTTCAGAATTTGAATCAGATTCAAACCTAGACCATATAAATTTTTCTTTCTGATGAGAGTCGTAGAAGAACCATAAAGAGAGAAAACATATTTGAAGAAAGTCAAAAATCCAAACAAAAAATGTCCAATTTTTTTACCATGAAACTAGATTCTATTAAAATACCATGGACACTGAATAACAGGTGATTTGAATTCCTTCCTACAAATACTCAATCCAATAACAGTGGATTTCACCTAAAATTTGAACTCCAATAATTTCCATTGAATTCACTAATTCAATAACACCCCCTTAGTTTATCTTCTAATTGGAGGATTTCGTCTTCCATAAAAGTGGTTTACTGCATCAAAACCTTTTCATGGAGATTTTATGGGTAAAATCTCATGTTTCAGCCACATCCAAAATGTCCTTCCTCATATCTAGGGTTGAACTATGCTGTTAAAGATCCAAAACTTTTCTATAAGAGAAAAGATTGTAGAGCAGAAAAATTGGCATATTGGGAGTTCTCTTTTGTGGTTCAGTGGTCTCCAAACTTACCTCTCAAATCCCTATCTTTCACATCTATTCCTTTTATGGACCCATGTAAAGGTATTTCCTTTTACGGACCATGTAAAGGTATTTCCTTTTATCTATATATCCATGAAGGGTTAAATCCAATTGTTGATCATCTTGGATTTCTTGATGAAGTTGATATGGTTTTAAAAGACGGTATTTAAAATTGATGTGGCTCATAAAAGTGATAGCTGGTTGAACTAAGCATCTTTCTACCTATGAAAAATATTGAAACGGAAAACAGAGATATTGTATTTATTAGTGTTGCATATATGTGGGTTTCCCCTAGTGTCTTTGGTTCAGTTAAATGGGACACTTGGAAGCCCTATTCCCAAAATAGAAGAAGGGCGCATGTTCTATCTCCGTTGCTATTCAGAAGGCCTCCTCTATTAAGGAGGACAACACTCAGATCTCCTAAACAATCTGATCTTTTGTTTAAAGGTTCTTTGGATTTTTATTCTATCAAGATTAATGCAGATGTTCATTTCCATTCTGTTCCTGTTGACTGTTACTTGATTCTACTATTCAAGCTCTAGTGTCTCATGTAGGTTTCATCCTCTTCTGCCAATTCACCTACTGGTTCTTTGGACCTCCTTCTCTTCCAATTGATTGTGGGATTGATTATACTTCTCAAGTTGTAGTTTCTCTGGTAGTGGTTTTGTCTTAATCTTCTTTTATTGAAATTCATCCTACTCATGATCATGATTGGGTAATACTGCCTCTAAATTTTCTGTGACTTTGGTAAGTGAAGTTTGTTCTATGAAGTTCCATGGATTAGTGGTTTTCTCATATGAACCCTGTTTCTGTGAACCGTATATCTTACATTGCTCCTCTTTCTGCCCAATCTAACATGCATATAGAAGGAAAAAATAGTATAAGAGATCAAGCTCACCCTCTCATTCTATGTCTAAGCATGTCGAAACTTCAAACGTCTTTGCTTGCCGTGATCCCAACAACATTTCAGAAGTGATCTCTTCATTCTGATGCCCCAACTATAATACCATATGGCACACCTCTCTCTGGTAGTGCACCAGAATTAGTTGTTTTTGTTAACCTTTTCAGCTCTCATGCAGTTATTTCTGCCATTTCTTTCCCTCCTTATTGCATATCTTTAGCATGTCAGATTCCATTTGCTGGTACAGTACCTTTTAAATTCCTCAAATATACAACTTTACACCTAGATTTCTTAACCATTGTTGCTAATGATTGGACAATCTCTTATTTCGCCCCTCGCTTGTTTTCTTTGCTGGTTGTCAAGCAAAAAAGCCTCAAAGCTGCCTTGACATCTTTAAACAAATATATCTTTCAGACATTCAAAAGCGATATTGAAAGTAAGCTTGCAATTAAGTGAGGCTCAAGTTTTCTTTTTGCATATTTCTTCCAAGGGTAATTTTCTTTCAGAACTATCATTTTCATAAGAAATTTCCATGCTAAGGAAAACTATAAGAAAATTCTTCAAACAGAAGTGTGGAATTAACTTTTTAAAAAGGAAAAATCATTGATGGCTACATGAAGTATTGACCACCGCATGGTTAATCGTGCAAACTAAATTAATGTATATCTAATTACAAGAAGTATATATTATGCATGCCAATATCCCTCAACTTAATGATATTATGTGGTTAACATCACAAGCTTAATTCATTAATCTAAAAAGTGACATGGACGCCAGAGACGTTTACTCCTTTTAATTCTTATGTTTATCAGTTATAATCCGACCCACCAAACCATAACTTCACCAAAATTGACGAGAGCTAACCCAATAAAACAAAATGAACTTGGCAATCAATTTTTAGAATTAGCCGAAGGAAATAGTTATATATCTGGGACGTCTTCTCTAAGAAAAGGAAGTTGGTGAAAGTTTGTGGGGTTATTCACCAGAGAGAGAGAGAGAGAGAGAGAGAGAGAGAGAGAGAGAGAGAGAGAATTTAATCGATTTTGGGGTGAATTAAATCATCTATCTCTCTCGATTTTGATCAATAATCCAACAAGATTTCACCAACTTCCTTTTTCGCACCGATTTGAATTGAAACTCTAATTTCTTAGATTTTTTTCGGATGCGACAGAAAGACAGACGTCCCCAATATTAACTTTGTCTTGAACCGATTTTAAAATTTATAGTCAAATTTCATTATTTTATTGAGCTGGGTCAGGTCATATTTTTGTTAAATTATGATGGGATGGGTTGGATTTTAAAATATCAACGAGAGAATTAAACAGAGCTAATGGCTCTGACTTCCAAGTCGCTCTTTGGATTAATGAAACTAAGTTTGTGATGTTAACTACATAGCATCATTAAGTTGAGGGATGTAGTCATGCCTAACATATACTTCGTGTAGTTAGGTATAAATTAAATTAGTTTGTATGGTTAGCCATGTGATGGTCAATACTTCACATATCCAGCAATTTTTTTAAAAAACCTAAAGTATCCTTTTCTTTCACAAGGTAGCTCAAGCTTAGAAATGCTTAAAATATAATTCATATCTTAACTGGTTTCGATGGTATTGATGTGTCTTCACACTCTGAAAAAGAACTATGGCAGCCTCATTTTCAATGCAAATTTGGCCCCAAGTTGATCCTTCAAATACTGATCAGCTTCTCATTATCTCTGCTCTTACTATAACCACTTTCTCGCCTGAAGAAACCTCATTTGCTCGATTACCTTCTACAGAGGATATCACTAAAGTATTACTCAAGATAAATCCTAATTGTTGTGAAAAAACGCGAATCAAACTTGAAGAAGAATAAAGAGCAAAAAGAATTAAGGAAAATACCCGTTTAGGATTTGTATATTATTGTGTGAATGAATAATCTTACAATCTTTAGATCCATATTTATAGTAGGTTCAAAATCCTATTTACTTTTTCCTATATGAATACATACTTATCTAAAAAGGATATTTTTCTAAAATGAAAAGGTATACTGCAATCCCAGATATAAACCTTGATAGCGAATTTATCTTCCCATCAACTACGTTTGACCCAATGAGTGCTGGACTTTTACCTGTGCATAAAAGATTTAAAAATTTCATATGTACACACTAATAATAGTCAAGATCCTGATAGGGCAAAGGCTTTCAACTCTAGTAGATGGGACTTCTTTATCATCTGTCTCACGGCCCATAATTTGCCTTCTGTTTATAAATGGACGACTACATGATTACTTCGGAAGTCGATGGGAAGATTCAAATTATTTTTCTAAAATGAAAAGGTATACTGCAATCAAGGTTTATATCTGGGTTATCACGTAAATCCTAGTTATAGTAGGTTCAAAATCCTATTTACTTTTTCCTATATGAATACATACTTATCTACGCTGCCATATGGTATTGTCCACGAGAATACTAGAACTCATGGTTGGACATGTGTTGGATGATGATTTGATGGACCCAAAGGCTACTAGCTCTTTGGTCGATGGGTGGTTTCTTCACAGAAAGAGGATGGGTTTTCCCTTAGTTATTCACTACAGATGAGATTGATAAGAACTTAGATGTTTATTGATTACTAACCGCCCAACCACTAAGCCCAATCTTGAGTCTCACAAGTCGAAAAACAAGCCTTTCCAAGATTCCTCACAGAATGCCCTAATGAAACAAACTAACGAGCCTTTTATATCTAAGACTCGTATACAACTTTTCTATTTTTATAAATAGTAATATTAGCCAGCTCATCACTTCTTTAAACTTCCTTATTCACGTTCTGTTTCTTCTTCCTTGTCACGTAAACCCTTAATGGCATATCAATACCCCCGGGATGAAGAACGAGCTTGTCCTCAAGCGCAAAACTTGGAAATTGTTGTTTCAACTCTTTCAAAAGCATCCAAGAATTGTCATGAGAGGGTAAATTCTTCCAAGAAACCAAGACCTCCAAGTGACCTTCCTCATTATAACGTGTCTCTAACAACTCGTGGGGTTCCACCACCAATTCATCGTCATGAGATAAGATCGGGGGAAGTGGCAAGATTGTTTTCCCTTGACCAATCACTGGTTTCAACTAGGAAACATGAAAGACAGGATGCACTTTCGAATCAACTGGCAGCCGTAGTTTATAAGCCACTTGTCCAATCCTCTCCATCACCTCATAAGGACCATAATAGCGAGCTGCTAGCTTCTGGCATATACATCTGCTCACACTCTGCTGCCGATATGGTCGCAACTTCAAATACACCAACTGACCCACGTCAAAGACAAAATCTCTCCTTCTCTTATTAGCATTGTTCTTCATCACTTCTTGTGTACGCAACAAATGCTGCTTCACGTCTGCTAACAACTCATCTCTCTCTTTTAACATCTTCTCCAACTCAAAGTTGTTCGTCGACCCTTCCTCAAAACGAAGAAAAGATGGTGGATCGCGCCCATAAACCATTTTGAAAGGCGTGCACTGAGTCGCTGTATGGAAAGAGGTATTATACCACCGTTCAGCCCAAACCAAGTATCTTGCCCACATTTTCGGGTGAGATGAAGCAAAGCAACGCAAGTAAGTTTCGAGACAGCGGTTCAGTACCTCGGTTTGCCCATCTGACTGCGGGTGAAATGCTGTGCTGAAACGCAAACGAGTACCAGATGCTTTAAAACAATCCTTCCAGAACCCACTGAGAAACACTTTATCTCGATCAGACACGATCGAACGAGGATATTCGTGCAATCTGACAATCTCGTGAATAAACTTCTTAGCCACATCAGAAGCAGTAAACGAATGCTTCAAGGTCATAAAATGACTGTATTTACTCAGCATGTCTACCACAACAAAGATGACAGTCACACCTTGAGAAGATGGAAGTCCTTCAATGAAATCCATTGAAATATCTTCCCAAATCTGCTGCGGTATATCCAATGGTTGTAACAGTCCAGCTGGTGAGAGTGTACTATATTTGTGGGTTTGACACACTTCACAAGCCGCCACATACTCTTGGATTTGCTTCCTCATACTACTCCAATAGAACACTGCTCGTATACGCTTCAGCGTTTTCAAGATACCAGAATGACCTCCTAACAAGCTATCATGATATTCTCGCAGTATTAATGGAATGTAAACAGAGTCCGAAGGAAGAACCAAACAGCCTTTATAGTAAAGCTTGCCCTGCAGCATTGCATAACCTGCTTTTACCGTCTCTCCACGGCTCAGTTTAGCAAGTAATCCTTGAATCTATTCACTCTTGTCCAACTCTGCATATATATCTTGAACCTGTAATGACGATGGCAGTGTAAGAGCAAAGTAGCAAGACCTCACTTCCACTGCTGAATATTGAACTATGCGAGACAGACCATCAGCAACCTTATTCTTTGTGCCCACTTTATACTCTATATCAAAATCGCAGCCCATGATTCTTGTCAACCACCTTTGATAATCCAATGTAACCTCTCTCTGCTCTAAAAGATATTTTAAACTTTGCTGATCTGTTCTGACAATAAATATTCTTCCCAGTAAATAGTGTCTCCATTTTTGAATTGATAGAACAATTGCCATGAGTTCCCTTTCATAGATGGGTTTGAGCTGCTCCTTATCAGTCAAAGAATGACTGAAGTACGATATTGGATGTTTTCCCTGCATCAATACAGCCCCGAGACCATAACCTGAAACGTCTGATTCTATAATAAAGACTTGTGTGAAATCAGGAAGCGCCAAAACTGGTGTGGTAGTCATCGCCACTTTCAAAGCATCAAACACAGACTATGCGACCTGAGTCCACAAAAACAGCTCCTTTTTTAACAATTCCGTTAGAGGTTTAGCGATCATCCCATAACTCTGCACAAACCTTCGATAGTAACCCGTCAAACCAAGAAACCCACGCACATCTTTAACCGTTCTTGGGGTAGGCCACTTAACAACTGCTTCAATCTTTTGAGGATCTGTAGAAACACCATGCGCAGAAATACAATGACCAAGATACTCCACCTGTTGTTGGCCAAATGCACACTTTTTCTTATTAGCAAAGAGCTTATGTTTCTCAAAGACTTTGAACACTTCTTCCACATGCACGATATGCTCCTCTATTGTTGAACTAAAGACCAAGATGTCATCAAAAAATACCAACACAAACTTTCTCAAAAATCTTTGAAACACCTCATTCATCAAAGATTGAAAGGTAGCTGGAGCATTCATCAAACCAAATGGCATTACTCTGAATTCATTGTGCCCCTCATGAGTTCGAAAAGCTGTTTTCTCCACATCTTCTTCTTTCATCCGGATTTGATGATAGCCAGACCTCAAATCCAACTTTGTAAAATATTTAGCGCCATTGAGTTCATCTAAAAGTTGATCGATCATGGGAATAGGATACTTATCTGGAACTGTTGCTCTGTTTAACATCCTATAATCCACACAGAACCGCCAGCTTTTATCTTTTTTCAAACCAAAAGAACCGGACTTGAATAGGGACTATGACTTGGTCTTATGATACCAGTCTCCAGCATCTCTAACACACTCTTCTCCATAACCTCCTTATGCACCTGCGGGTACCTGTAAGGTCGTACACTCACCGGACCTAAACCAGGGTACAATGTGATGCCATGTTCATGACCCCGCACTGGTGGAAGCTCTGTTGGTTCTTGAAACATGTGATCAAACTTCGCTAAAACAGCCAACAACTCCTCTGGCACGTCTTTACTAGCTTGTGACATTTTCAAGGATTTCATTGGTCGTTGGAGCAAAGGGTCACCCAACAAAGTTACCTGCTTGCCGTTATACCAGAATACATATTCATGTTTCTCCCTGTCGATCTGGCACTTCCCTAAAGTTCTCAACCAATGCATTCCCAGGATGACATCAATATTTCCCAAGTCCAAGACGATAAAATCAGTTGTAAAAGTCACTCTTTGAAGATTTATCTGCACACTTCTGCAAACTCATGTACCATTCACGGATACTCCCGTACCAAGCAAGACTTCCAAGCCTTGTGCTCTATCAATCTTCAGTTTCAACTGCTCTACCATCATTGGGGAGATGAAGTTATGAGTAGCCCCACTATCCAACATGACCACCATAGTATGTTTCTTGATGATCCCTTTTAATTTTGTTGTAGTAGGAGAATCAATCCCATAAAAAGACTGTAGCGAAATAGTCTTTAACTGCGGCTCCCAAACTATATCATCCTCATCCAGCTCTGCACTTTCAGCGTCAATAAGCTCCATATCCATGTCGTTAATCACTGTCAGCACTCGCAAAGACGCATTAGGACATACATGCTGTCTATTCCACTTCGCGTCACAAGTAAAACAATGCCCCAAGCGTTTCTTTTCAGCAATCTGAGCTTCTGTCAAACGGAGTGTTGGTCTTGTATTTGTAGGTTGCTTTGTTTGCTGATTCTTTTCTTGTGGACTCTTCTCCTGCGGTGTCTGTTTCTGTTTCCACCCCGTGTGAGGAGTGAAACTAGAATAAGATTTTGACACATTTGATGGTCCTCCCACTTTATTGTTGCTACGTTGCATCTCCTTTTGTACAACGCTAAACAGAGAACTTGATTCCATCTGATAAGCCGTTGATATCATATCTGGCAAGTCAACTGGTTTGCACATAGGCACCACCTCACGCATCTCGGGAGACAAACCATTCATAAAAATCCCTTCCTTCTGAGTATCTGATAAGCCAGAAACTTGAGTAGACAGATCTTCAAATTTATGTATATACTCAGCAACGTTTCCGGTTTGTTGAACATTGAAGAACGGTTGACTTGGATCTCGCAATTTCACCTTACTGAATCTTGCAAACAACCGCTGCTTGAAGTCCATCCAATTCACAAACCGGTGCCTCATAATCTCACTATTGAACCGGCTCAAAACATCACCACTCAGACTCACCGAAACCAATTCAAGTTTCGTCGTCTCGCTGTAACCACCAATCCTGAAATATCTCTCCGCCAAGGCAATCCACCCATACGCATCTTCTCCATTGAACAATGGTAACTCAATACGACGTATCAAGCTATCACGATCATCCATCAATCGCGGTCTATCCGTATCAGACCGAAGAGTACTGCCAGGTTCAAGGTCATAATCACGTACTTGATTAAGACCGTTTTGCGGACTCTCCTTAAGATCGTCGATCACTGGTAGAACTAGAGCCTTCGTCAACAGATTGCAAAGTTCGGAAAACTTTTCCTCTAAGCTTGTCATCGAAGCTCGT
The DNA here is from genome assembly GCF_000801105.2 of Raphanus sativus. Taxonomy (NCBI): domain Eukaryota; kingdom Viridiplantae; phylum Streptophyta; class Magnoliopsida; order Brassicales; family Brassicaceae; genus Raphanus; species Raphanus sativus. The sequence continues at coordinate 19,123,530 of NC_079515.1, forward strand.
AACTGCACTGTTGCTTCCTGCTGTTCGGCGTAGTTCGACGCCACTGTCTGAGCAAGCGATTCCAACGCCGTCGATCTAGTCATCATCACGATTGTTCGATCCAGAACGCTCTCAGGCACCAATTTGATAAGAACTTAGATGTTTATTGATTACTAACCTCCCATTCACCCTCTTTTAGTCTCCACAAATCAGAGCACTAATGTTGAGTCTCACAAGTCGAAAAACAAGCCTTTCCAAGATTCCTCACAGAATGCCCTAATGAAACAAACTAACGAGCCTTTTATATCTAAGACTCGTATACAACTTTTCTATTTTTATAAATAGTAATATTAGCCAGCTCATCACTTCTTTAAACTTCCTTATTCACGTTCTGTTTCCTCTTCCTTGTCACGTAAACCCTTAATGGCATATCAGAGATATCCACGAGTGTAACCTTGTTTACTGATGGTTATGGTATTCGTGTAAGTAAAAGGGTCTTACGAATATTCACAACCGAATAAATAGAACAACTCTCTTTACGAGATTTTAGATTAAAGTAGTCTATTGCTTAAGGCAAAACATGGGTACAACTAATGTTTATATACAAGAAACTAAAATTCCTAATACTTGATTGATGAAAATGATTTTTTTTTCTCTATTTCCAACTCTATATTTTCATCATCCATTTCCAAGCCATTTATTGCCATTTCAGTTCGTCCAACTCACTTTTTTATCACACTGGATCTAACTGTCCATTTTTTTTTATCATTTCTACTTGTCCAATCAATTTCCTATCTAAAAAAGTTTCTCCATTCGATTTCCTGACCAATCATTGTTGCTCCATACTCTACGAAGGCCAATTCATGGGCCATTTGTCTTTTCTCAGTCCAAAACCTCATGTACCAAACCAAATCGCTTTCCATAAAGTCCATAAGGTCGTGCATTGTCCCATTGTCTAACTGGTTTTTCATTGTCTTGAAATCCTTGAAGTTTAGGCTGCTCCAGATCGCATCATTGATATCTCATGGTTTTATGTGTGTCCATGATATAAGTCATGTTTTAAAGTTTTTATGTATGTTTTGATTCTGTTATGAGTCATTATAAGTGCATATACGTTTTGGACAAGATTTGAGAGTCTGGAGAACTTGAGAGATTGGGGAGATTGTAGCTGAAAAGACCAAGTTGGAATCGATATTTGGAGCTGGTGTCAATCGACACCAATCATGTAAAAAAATTTCCGATGATTATTAAACAAGTTTTAGCGTTGAAGATTGTCCCAAAGTTCCATTATTTGAAATTAAGTCTTTTTTTTGTTCTAGACTTTATTTAGATTTCTGAGAGTCTTATATTTCATTATTCATACTTGGGGAGAGCTTTATGAGAGAAAACCAGAACTCAGTAGAGAAAAGATTTCAAACTCCCTTACTTACTCTTTTGATTTCTTTATGCAGTTTATTCATATAATGATTTGTGTTTTATTGATCATGTTTGAATAATCTGCATGTTAGATTTAGGTTCGTCAAGGGTTAATGTTGAATTATTAGACTGAAGAATTGTTAAGCTAACCATATAACTCTTCATCGGGATTTTTTTCAATGCTTATTCTAAATTGACAACCTGGAATTCAGATATTAGGATAATTGGTTGGTAGACATGAAAGAGTTATTAATTTCTTAAATAATTTTTATATGAGAAAAATATCTATCTTCAAAGAAATTTGGTTTATGGATTTTTTTAACTTATCAAACATGTGTTCAATGCTAGTCTGAACTGATTGAATTCATGAAGAGATTTGGAATATTAAGAACTAGACATAGATCATCTCTTTAGTGAAAGTTGGTTGATTTTATTGTTGTTCTTCCAGTTCGAAAAATGTTATTAATAAACCCTTAACAACTTGTTTGATCTTCAATTTTGATTTATCTATGAATTTTCCTTAAACTATTTCCTTTCTTAATCGTTTACAACTGTTTATTGCATTACATCTTTTATTTTTAGCTTAATTTGAAACTGAAGTCTATTGAGTGATCCATAATATTCTATATGGATTTGACCCTCTAAATACTGCATTGCACCTCTGAATTTACAGAGTAGCTCATATGTATAATTTCAGCATATCAAATTTTGGCGATGTTGCCGCAGACTCTTTGATTCACCATTAGATTAGGTGTAGAATTTAGACTATTTTTTTTCTGTTTGCTTACAGTTATTTCCATTTTACATGATTGTTTGAGGTCTATGCATTATAGTACCAGGAGCAACAAGGAAACACAACTTTTGAATATCTGAGTTCATGCTAGTTATAGTTAATAAATGCTTCTAAATTTTTGAAACATGATGCTCTTTTCATATCGAGTTTTAGGCCATTAAAGTGAAAAGCTTACCAACCGAGTAGTATCAATTGATAAAAAGACTCTCTCTTAAGTTTTAAGAGAGTTTGAATTTTGTGAATATTGTTACTTTGGTGATTAGTTTAAAATTGTGGGTTCTCAGATCTTTTTATTATGTACTTTTTAGTCAATTACACAGTTTTAACGATAAAATATGATTTGCTTTTGTATGAGGTTATGAGCCTTTTGTATTGTTTATTCTTGTTCGGAAAGTAAGTATTTTTTTAGGATTAGGCTTGGTTATCTTGGGGATATATTATTAGTAACGTTGTTTGAGATAAATACCAAAAGCATAAACAATCATTAAATCTTTTTTCCCTTGGGATCATTTGATTATACATGTGTTTGATTCCTTCAGGAAGTGAAGAAGCACCGTATGATCTCTTAGACTCTTCTTCTTCTTCTTCTTCTTCTTCACTCATTTTCATACCCAAAAAGTCTTCTCCATTGAAACCATCTTAATAGAATCATATCTCTGCATCTTAAGGAGATTTCATGTTCCGTTTACCCCATATTTCTTTGGTGCTTATCCCTTTCATAAGATGGTGTAAAAGTAGTGATCGTATCAACTAGGATAACCTGAAAACACAAAGAAGTTATATGTTTTGAGGAAAAACTTTGCAAAATAGCTTTACATAATTAATTCACAAATCGTTATTAAAAATTTTCAAATTAGATTCTATCTAGGATCAAAAATGAGATTTAACTTTTTTTTGTTTTGAAAAAAATGAGATTTACCTATTGTTTTTTTCATATGTCATTCTCCTACTTTTTTATTTGCTCTTTTAAATTTACTTGATTTTCAAACAACATCATTTATTCGAGTTACAACGAAAGAAATCTTTGATTTTTTTATCAAGATTCATGTGCAATTAGATTTTATATTTGAAAAACTAAAAAACTATACTAAACAAATATTTGCTAGAACAACCCATGATTAGAGTCATGACAATGAATATGAACATTTGATTTCATTTTATATAGATAGAATAGTATAATAAACCATTATTTTATAATAAATCATATAATACAGCAAATGTTCAATCAAGATAACTTAACCACGTCATTATGATGACGAAGGACTTTCAACTTCAGCAGAACATCTATTCCAAACCTCATTGGTTCTGAAAGAAACTTGAGAAGCAAAGCGTTTAAGTTGATACAATCGAAACACGAACTTTCTAAACTCCATGTAGCATTCTTTTCCAGCTCTTACTACCTTCAGACAACACTCTCTCGAAACAGGTTCATTCGTAAGAATCTCTTTAACAACATCTTCATTACATTTCCCAATACCACTGGACCCCATCTTGTCCCCACAAGTTGTGAGATATGCTACGTATTTTGGTGGCAAGTTCTCGAGGATATAAATATTGTAATCCTGTGAAGCCGGCGATATCTCCCTCAATGCTTCCATCTCGGGACCGGGATTGACCAATGGTTCGTCGTTAACATCTTTTTGGCCGAAACTTGGATACGCATATGATACTAAAGTGGTAATAATGATAAATGCCACAAAAAGTGTCTTCATCTTCATTATGTATTATTACTTTTAACTTTCTTATTTGAATTGTTTTCTTTCTCATATTAACATGATCTATAAGTATGTATATATATATAGTAATCAACTAGTTTTGAATGTTATTTCTGCTGATTTGTATTAATTTTTTAAAAATAAACGTTTTCTAGTTGTTTTGAAACAACACAATTTCTTAATTAATTACTTCAGTTTTCAGTTAGTTCTAAGAATTACTTTTAAAGTTGACTTCTATGTTTCACACATTAACTGTTAATTTAATAATATTTCACTTATGTCACATAATGTAACTAACAGAATCTTGGATCAATGTTTCTTGAAATCATTACATGGTCTAAACATACCGGTGATTTCAGAAAGGCAAAAATGAATTGTAGAAGAAACATCTATGCGATCCCACGTTTTCTCAGTTTGGATCTTCACAAACCGTGTCTCAGTGTGCTGCTTTGGCAATATACTCAAGTGTGTATTATCCATCACCTGCAAGGCTGCAACAAAAAAAGGAAGTTTACATTTATAAAAATACACTCCTGAATCTTATGCTACCATATATGTATAGTAGTCACAGACAAGAGACAAGATCATACATGAACCTAGAAGCAAGTCAGTAACACGAAAAGAGAGATTTTTTTAAGACTTATTCTTGGGTTCACCACTTAGGGTGAACCTCTAGTTCACCAACCAATAGGATTGTGTCATTTAAGATTCAGTATATTTTTAAAAAGGAAACAAAATATTATCGAATTATATTATACTTTCAAAATAAAAATTAAATAAAATTACTAATCACAAAAACAAAGCAATTTAATCTAAAAAAAAATATTTTTAAAAAATATTTTTAACGCTCCCAACAAACATTAAATCTTAGACTTTTGGATAAATCTTAAATTTTAAGATTTATCCAAAAATTTCGGATTTACCGAAGGGTTTAGGGTTTACACAAGGGTTTATAGGGTTTAGGATTAGGATTTAGGGTATAGTTTATTGTTGATTGTGTTATAAATAGTTTTTTTTAAAATCAAAGTTTTATAATTTATCTAAAGGTTTACTAAAGGATTTAAGGTTTAACATTTAGAGATTAGTGTTTTTGTGGTATTATTTTTTTTGAAAAAAAATACTTATTTTTTGCATTTAGTATTATTTTATTTTATTTTTACTTTATTTTTTATTTTTAAAACGTAATATAATTTGGCAATATTTTGTCTCCTTTTTCAAAAATGTCAAATTTAAAATAACTAAATTCTATTGGTTGGTGAATTTATAGGTTCACCCTAGGGGATGAACCCAAGAATAACTATTTTTTTAAAGGAAAGGTGAAACCTGGCTCGGACTCCGGCTTCCAAACCACAAGCGAAAATCCCTAGCACTGCCGCAGATTGCATGAGTATCCTCTCAGAGTAATTATAAGTTAAGGTGAGAATAGCTTCGAGTTTAAGCAACAAGAGCTTTTGATATGGTTTCTGGTTATCTGGATTTTGACCTCGAGAAGGGATTTGATTAGTGGAAAATTGGTTCATCTTTCAGAATTTGAATCAGATTCAAACCTAGACCATATAAATTTTTCTTTCTGATGAGAGTCGTAGAAGAACCATAAAAAGAGAAAACATATTTGAAGAAAGTCAAAAATCCAAACAAAAAATGTCCAATTTTTTTTACCATGAAACTAGATTCTAATAAAATACCATGAACACTGAATAACAGGTGATTTGAATTCCTTCCTACAAATACTCAATCCAATAACAGTGGATTTCACCTAAAATTTGAACTCCAATAATTTCCATTGAATTCACTAATTCAATAACACCCCCTTAGTTTATCTTCTAATTGGAGGATTTCGTCTTCCATAAAAGTGGTTTACTGCATCAAAACCTTTTCATGGAGATTTTATGGGTAAAATCTCATGTTTCAGCCACATCCAAAATGTCCTTCCTCATATCTAGGGTTGAACTATGCTGTTAAAGATCCAAAACTTTTCTATAAGAGAAAAGATTGTAGAGCAGAAAAATTGGCATATTGGGAGTTCTCTTTTGTGGTTCAGTGGTCTCCAAACTTACCTCTCAAATCCCTATCTTTCACATCTATTCCTTTTATGGACCCATGTAAAGGTATTTCTTTTTACGGACCATGTAAAGGTATTTCCTTTTATCTATATATCCATGAAGGGTTAAATCCAATTGTTGATCATCTTGGATTTCTTGATGAAGTTGATATGGTTTTAAAAGACGGTATTTAAAATTGATGTGGCTCATAAAAGTGATAGCTGATTGAACTAAGCATCTTTCTACCTATGAAAAATATTGAAACGGAAAACAGAGATATTGTACTTATTAGTGTTGCATATATGTGGGTTTCCCCTAGTGTCTTTGGTTCAGTTAAATGGGACACTTGGAAGCCCTATTCCCAAAATAGAAGAAGGGCGCATGTTCTATCTCCGTTGCTATTCAGAAGGCCTCCTCTATTAAGGAGGACAACACTCAGATCTCCTAAACAATCTGATCTTTTGTTTAAAGGTTCTTTGGATTTTTATTCTATCAAGATTAATGCAGATGTTCATTTCCATTCTGTTCCTGTTGACTGTTACTTGATTTTACTATTCAAGCTCTAGTGTCTCATGTAGGTTTCATCCTCTTCTGCCAATTCACCTACTGGTTCTTTGGACCTCCTTCTCTTCCAATTGATTGTGGGATTGATTATACTTCTCAAGTTGTAGTTTCTCTGGTAGTGGTTTTGTCTTAATCTTCTTTTATTGAAATTCATCCTACTCATGATCATGATTGGGTAATACTGCCTCTAAATTTTCTGTGACTTTGGTAAGTGAAGTTTGTTCTATGAAGTTCCATGGATTAGTGGTTTTCTCATATGACCCCTGTTTCTGTGAACCGTATATCTTACATTGTTCCTCTTTCTGCCCAATCTAACATGCATATAGAAGGAAAAAATAGTATAAGAGATCAAGCTCACCCTCTCATTCTATGTCTAAGCATGTCGAAACTTCAAACGTCTTTGCTTGTCGTGATCCCAACAACATTTCAGACCTATATTTTACGTTAAAGTGATCTCTTCATTCTGATGCCCCAACTATAATACCATATGGCACACCTCTCTCTGGTAGTGCACCAGAATTAGTTGTTTTTGTTAACCTTTTCAGCTCTCATGCAGTTATTTCTGTCATTTCTTTCCCTCCTTATTGCATATCTTTAGCATGTCAGATTCCATTTGCTGGTACAGTACCTTTTAAATTCCTCAAATATACAACCTTACACCTAGATTTCTTAACCATTGTTGCTAATGATTGGACAATCTCTTATTTCTCCCCTCACTCGTTTTCTTTGCTGGTTGTCAAGCAAAAAAGCCTCAAAGCTGCCTTGACATCTTTAAACAAATATATCTTTCAGACATTCAAAAGCGATATTGAAAGTAAGCTTGCAATTAAGTGAGGCTCAAGTTTTCTTTTTGCATATTTCTTCCAAGGGTAATTTTCTTTCAGAACTATTATTTTCATAAGAAATTTCCATGCTAAGGAAAACTATAAGAAAATTCTTCAAACAGAAGTGTGGAATCAACTTTTTAAAAAGGAAAAATCATTGATGGCTACATGAAGTATTGACCACCGCATGGTTAATCGTGCAAACTAAATTAATGTATATCTAATTACAAGAAGTATATATTATGCATGCCAATATCCCTCAACTTAATGATATTATGTGGTTAACATCACAAGCTTAATTCATTAATCTAAAAAGTGACATGGACGCCAGAGACGTTTACTCCTTTTAATTCTTATGTTTATCAGTTATAATCCGACCCACCAAACCATAACTTCACCAAAATTGACGAGAGCCAACCCAATAAAACAAAATGAACTTGGCAATCAATTTTTAGAATTAGCCGAAGGAAATAGTTATATATCTGGGACGTCTTCTCTAAGAAAAGGAAGTTGGTGAAAGTTTGTGGGGTTATTCACCAGAGAGAGAGAGAGAGAGAGAGAGAGAGAGAGAGAATTTAATCGATTTTGGGGTGAATTAAATCATCTATCTCTCTCGATTTTGATCAATAATCCAACAAGATTTCACCAACTTCCTTTTTCGCACCGATTTGAATTGAAACTCTAATTTCTTAGATTTTTTCGGATGCGACAGAAAGACAGACGTCCCCAATATTAACTTTGTCTTGAACCGATTTTAAAATTTATAGTCAAATTTCATTATTTTATTGAGCTGGGTCAGGTCATATTTTTGTTAAATTTTGATGGGATGGGTTGGATTTTAAAATATCAACGAGAAAATTAAACAGAGCTAATGGCTCTGACTTCCAAGTCGCTCTTTGGATTAATGAAACTAAGTTTGTGATGTTAACTACATAGCATCATTAAGTTGAGGGATGTAGTCATGCCTAACATGTACTTTGTGTAGTTAGGTATAAATTAAATTAGTTTGTATGGTTAGCCATGTGATGGTCAATACTTCACATATCCAGCAATTTTTAAAAAAAAAACTAAAATATCCTTTTCTTTCACAAGGTAGCTCAAGCTTAGAAATGCTTAAAATATAATTCATACCTTAACTGGTTTCGATGGTATTGATGTGTCTTCACACTCTGAGAAAAGAACCAGTGGCGGACCCAGTACAAAATTTTACCTGGGTCATATTTTTTTCTAAATATACTTTAGATCCAATTTACACAAGAGAAATTCAAAACTTAAAGAAAAACAGATATTTAAGGGTGCAAGGAGAGGTTTCGAAACATGGAAAGGGGGGATAATAGGCAAAGTATGTAACCAACTGAGCTATTAATTATTACACAAACAAGCTTAAAGATTAAAATCTTATATTTAACCTGTTGCAGATGCACCCCCTAACTCCTATATAGATCCGCCTCTGAAAAGAACTATGGCAGCCTCATTTTCAATGCATATTTGGCCCCAAGTTGATCCTTCAAATACTGATCAGCTTCTCATTATCTCTGCTCTTACTATAACCACTTTCTCGCCTGAAGAAACCTCATTTGCTCGATTACCTTCTACAGAGGATATCACTAAAGTATTACTCAAGATAAATCATAATTGTTGTGAAAAAACGCGAATCAAACTTGAAGAAGAATAAAGAGCAAAAAGAATTAAGGAAAATACCCGTTTAGGATTTGTATATTATTGTGTGAATGAATAATCTTACAATCTTTAGATCCATATTTATAGTAGGTTCAAAATCCTATTTACTTTTTCCTATATGAATACATGCTTATCTAAAAAGGATATTTTTCTAAAATGAAAAGGTATACTGCAATCCCAGATATAAACCTTGATAGCAAGTTTATCTTCCCATCGACTACGTTTGACCCAAGATCCCTTTTATCCTTTCAATTTCTTAAACTTAATGAAATAAATAGTTTTATGAATCAAAAAGTATAAAAAATAAACAATTGATAAAACATCAATATACACAGACTCGTATTTTTTTTTTGGAAAACTTGATAAATAAAAATTTAAAATTATGTTCTATTAAAAGTAGACTTCATCTTCTACGGATAATTGGTTAGTAGAGAAATCGAATTCCAGATTTAACAAGTTATCAATTTTATTTAAAACGAACAATCTACTTGTAATTAAAATTCTAAATATGGAGAATGTAAATTCTACTAATTGTAAAGATAGCTATTTTATGGCATAATGCAATTTTTACCTTTATGAAGTATTCTAAAATTCCCAAAATGCGGAATCTAGACACTACTCAAACGGCTATGAGATATCTGCTTATGAGAACTTTGTCTTGGTTCTACACAGTATAGAAATTGCGTTCTACGTATAAGAAAACCTAATTTTTGCAAAAATTTAGAAAGTTTCTATAAAGAGAATATTCTAAAAATACTTCTTCAGACGTGCATTTGGTCATAAAAATATTTGTAATTTTTATACTTGTCCATAACGTTACAAACATATATATTTTTATTTATAGAAATATTTGGAATTAAATTGTATGTATCACGGGAAATATATAAATATTATTTTTATGCTATGCATGAGAATATTTTATTTTTAACTAAAAATACATATTAAAAATAATAATTGAATTTTAAGTATATAAGTAACATACTAATATAAGTTTTACTTATTATGATTTTTTAAAGTATAAAATTATTTATCAAATATTATTAAACATTTAAAAATATTTAATAAAATTTTAAGATATTTAAATAATTTATGAAATAGTTAACATACTAAAAATTGTTGAACATAGACTAAAAATTTTAGTCGACATTTTGGAAATATATGTTTGTAAACTTTTTTTTTTTGATCAAAATGTTTGTAAACTTAAATGTACAATTTATAGAACGATTTTTGAATTTTTGAGTCACTCTTTATGTTAATTAATTTTTTATTAATATATCTTTTTATTAATGTATTTATTTATATAATTATTTAGAATTCAATTGTTCATATCAAAATTTTATATTAATATAGAAATAAATGTAGAATATATTATTTTATTAATATATATTAAAATATTGACTTAAAATTACATATATCTTCTAATTAAATTTTTTATTTTTAAAATATATTTATTTGATTAGTCAAAAAGACTATTCTGAGATTATAAAACAAATTTATACTATAAAAACAAAATAACCTTGGTTTTAAACTATAGGAACATAAAAGAAGATGATGAATTTTCATTCTATTTTGCCAAATTTCTAAAAAAAAAAAGATTACCACCATAATCACGGAACATTCTCGAGTGGAGGAGATCTCGCATTAAGTCGTACAAAAAATAACGAAGGTTTAAATTTTTGGACGAATTGCTGACGAATTGGTAGAGCCGGTACTGGTACTTCCATGTAGTCGAGCATCTGATATTCTTATGCACTCAGGGTGCGACCCTATTCTCCTTTCCCTAGTGCGGGATACAGAGTCAAGCGAACCGGCTGTATAGAGCCTGGTACAAAAAAATATTTTTGACGACGAATTCAAGTCTTTAGTGTTATAGATCTCCTGATTCTGAAAAATAAACTCCTGTGGCTGGAGACCTTCTCCACAGAATAGTGTCTCTGATTTAATCTACTAAAGAAGTTTTTCTCGTCAAACAAAAAAAAAACAGTCTTCTTCTCATATTGGTTTCAATACAAAAATCTTCTTTAACAGATCAATTGAAGAAAAATATAACAAAAGGAGATACAAACAAAGCTCTGTAACTTGTTTCTTTTGTGTTTTCAACAAAAGGATGCATCATTAGGAAAGATTTTATTTACAACGAAGGCTCTGGATTACACGACTCAACTCAAAGAAAAATCATAAAGTCAACACATCATGATTCTGAGTTATAAAGTAGGAGCGTAAGGAGGAGGAGAAGGAGGGAGAAAAGGGTTAGAGGAACTGGAGCGATGGAAAGGAAGAGAATATAATATATGAAGTCGAATTCTCCTCGGAAAAGGCGCCTGAGAGAAGAGATACTCCAAAGCTCCGGCGAGTACCACCGTGTAGTCCTTCAACATCTCGGCCAATACCGTCACCAGCAACATTCTTATAACTTTTTCTAAATCGAATCTTCTTGTTCTTTCTCGTTCTCTGTGTGTTTCTTTTAGTTTTAACAATTGTGTTTAGTTATATTATATATAGTTGGAGAAGGGGAGTCAAAACTAGGGGTGGTGTCTGCTACCATATCCGCTCTTGGTTTTCTACTTTATTAAATTATCATTTTCAATAATATCACTAAGTAAATTAAGATTTCCAATGTTTGACTAATCAAATGTGAATTATTTTGGCTTATAATTATTGATTAAATTTTCTCTTGTACTTTTTCAGATGTCAAGAAAAAAGAAAAACAATTTTAAAATTATCGCTAAATTAACTCAAAAAACTTTTTCTTAGTAAAGAATACAAATTTGTCATTTTCTACTAAAAGTATTTATATGCTGTTACTAATTTATATTTATATTATAGGAAACTTTTATTAATAAGAAACCATGAAATGGAAACACCATTAATTTTTATTGATTGTATTGTTTTCTACTAAACAGTGTAAATAAAATGACATTTAGTTATAAGAAAATTCTGTGTAGTTTGAATAATAAAAACATACAAGTGTTTTTTTTTTTTTGAGAAAATTACATAACATATGATTTTTAACACAAAACATACAAGTGTCGAGGAAAAAAAAGAAAACGCACATCGTATTGGATATGCACCTGTCCACATCTTTATTAGGCGGAACCCACTCCCAAACCGGATGATGTTTATCCGCTCAATCTTTATCTGTGTCATTGAATAGCTACTTCGCTTCGCTGGAATGTAACGACAATATAAATAAATAAATTATTTGACACAAAAATAAATGCTAGGTTTGGTTATTTATATTTAGTTTAGTGAAGATATAGCCACTGATTGATACTCCCTCCGTTTCACAAAGAGTATCACTTAGACACTTTTCACACATATTAAGAAATTCATTAAAATGTATTTATGTTTTCATTAATAACACATATCTAACCAATAGTATTTTAGATAAATAGTTTTATTTATAAGATCAATGTATTTTGCAATTAATTTTGAGCTGAAAGATTGAATAAATTACATTGGTATTGTAGAATGACACTCTTTGTGAAACAAGAAAAATGAGTTAAAATGACACTTAATATGAAACAGAGGGAGTAATAAAAATCTTGGATAATTTGTCAGTATTTGAAGACATACATAGTGAAATGAATTCTAATTTTTCTTTGGAACAATAAGGTTTTAGAATGATATAAAACCATATCTTACGTTTTATTTTTTTCGCTCTTGCGTTTTATTTATAAGAGTTGGAGTCGGTTGGAATCAATTAAATTTTAGTTCTTAAAATAATAATAATTGGAATTTGGTTTAAACGTAACGATAGACTGTTAAGGTAGAAACAATGTCAGAATCTGTGGAACAGTGCGTGAACTTCAGTCTCATCCATGAAGCCCTTGGCATCGGTGGCAGAGGTAATTCTGGGGGAGGGTGTCACCAAGGGCATCCTAAACTCAAGTTTAAAAGAGTTCTGAGTAAATTAATACTATTCTCTTAATACAATATTCCCTCTATTTCATTATAAGTGTCGTTTTAGACTTGTGCACACGGATTAAGAAAACATTTAATTTTGCATATTTTCAATATAAAAACATCATTACCGATACAATTCAACCAATAGAAAAATAGAATAGAGAATAAAATTAATAAATTTTGCATTGAAACTCTAAAACGACACTTATTTTGCAACGAAAAAATTCTCTAAAACGACACTTAATATGAAACGGAGAGAGTACTAAATTAAAACTATTTTTAAATAAACAAATGAAAGACAAGCTGACACGTACCCATAAAAGTATCTCATAATGTTCTAAAAGTTAAGCACTTGAAAACTTAATTTTCTCATTATCTTTCTTATGTTTTCTTCATTTTTTATTTTCTTAATTATTTAGATATCAATCAAGAACCTATAGTTAGAATTGCTCTTATTAAAAACTTGAATTTGAAGAACTAAAGTTTGATCCACACAAAGACGTTGGTGTTTTCTTAATTTTGTGAATAAATATATGCTTTATATAAATGGTTGTATTTACTTTCAACATCTACTTGCACTAAAAGTTTGTTTATTATAACAATTACAAACATAATAGTTTTATTAAACTGTCAGTTATATGACTTATATTTGTTACATTATATATATCGTATTAGATTTGAATCGTAATATTATTTATATAAAATATGCTTAAAATAATATATTGACAGATTAATTTATATACAATATAAATTAAATATTTATATTTTACTTTATATTTGTGAAATAAAAATTAAGTAGGTTAACCCATTAATATAGAAATTTAAGAGAGCAACCCTACCCATAAAAAACCTTATTATAGTCATATATGGTTTTCACGAATTATATTTTTTTCTTTCTATTTTTCATAAATAATGAGTATTTAAATTTAAAAAAATATTAAAAGGTGAGATACTTTATATACGGATAAACACTTATATTATGATATAAGGATAGTTGCTTGTATTATGAGTAATTACATAATATACGTCTGAAGTTAAGTGGTGAATTAATTGTTTATATTTTACTAATATTCTTACAAAATATTAGAAAATTAAATAGCGGATTATTGATTATTTTGATTAATAATTCCTTATATTTTTTTTTGAGAAACATTACAACATTGAAGATATGATAGGTTGCTAGGGTGATTGACAAAACTGTAAGGAATTGCATCACATCTTTGAATTACCGCTACAAGCCTAAGCTACAAGGACTGATGCACAGATGATTTAGTGCACATTGAACTATTTTTCTTTAAAACTTACTTTCGGCCCTAGTAGTAGGTAGCATTACGATTCTTTCAGATGCTTTGTACAGATGATTCTTTTCCAAATTGATCAATAAATTTTACATTTCATCAAAAATGATATGTGTCATCACCAAGTGATTTTTAAATTTTTTAAAAAAATATGTTAGTCCATTTAAATATATAATATAGTTCTCAATAAAATGACCATAAATTAATTATTAATATATATATATATATATATAATATTCTTCTTTCTTTAAATGTAAAATAATTATAGTAAGTAAAATAATTTTATACACAATTTAATTCTGCATAATATGCGGATCTGACCTAGTTAAATAGTTAATCTTTATAATATTATTTGAAAAGTCAGTTTCCTACGTATCACTTTCATGTAACTTTGGTTAATTACATTCATATCTTTAATTAATTAAATTATTATAATTACCATTATTATTTTGTTCTTCTTTATTTAACCACATTATTATAAAAAGGAATTTTTGCAACCAAAATGTTATAAAAGACAATATCGTCACGTTAGTTACAAATGTGGATCACCTTAATGAAATTTACAGGTAATTTCCTTTTTTGCAAGATTTTCTCTTTTTCCTTATTATAACTTTTTATATTTTCTAGAATCCAATCTTACGTTAGAACTAGATTTTGATCCGCGCTTCGAAAGCGTATATTTTTCGTTGAATAAAAATATTTGACATTAATAGTGTTTTGTTTTAATAGTATAATATATTATCATGTTATCAAGTCATATTTATTGGAAAATAAAATGATCGAAAAATATATATACTTATCAATTATTTTATTTGAGATTTTGTATATAATCTCTTATGCTACAACACATTTTTATATTTTGTGTGCATTTTATAAGATTTATATTTTTAACTGGTTAAACATAAGTTTTACTTTCTAGATTTTGGGTTAATCTAATAGTATAGATTTGTAGATGTTATAATAATTTTAGAAGTGTTTTCGTACCCGACTTAGACCCACAGTCAAACTGATAAATCCAGTAGTTCGAATATAATCCAGTTCAAATTTATTTGAAACTGATACATAAAAACCTGATAAATCCCGATAAAAAATTGTTTAATATGAATTAATATTTTAGTTTTGTTGTACAGTATTATGTTACAAAGTCATTTTATATTGAAGAAGAGAATGCTTTTTTATTTAAAACTAATAATTTATAAATTTATTTATTTGATATTTTGTATGTTACAATGATATTATAATATTGTTTGCTATATATAAGATTTTATTTGGTGAAGTAGTGAGACTTAAGATTTATGATTTTGGCCTTATGTAATATATTTTTTATGTTTTAATAGTTTTAAAATTAATTAATAATTTTAACTTGAAACTTTAAATATTTAATATAAAACTTGTGGGTAAATTATAATACATATTTACAACATATGTTTTGGGTTAAGTGGTTAGACTTTATTAAAAAATTATCCACACTACAGATTTTTTAGGTCATAGTGCCTTAACATTATAAGAGAAACCATGGTCCTCATTAGAATTTTTAAATATAGGACAATAAGAATTACTGAAATAATAGATTACTCCAAGAAAATTAATCCAAGAAAATGAACATTACAGTTGGGCTTTGGTTAAACAAAATCTTTGACCCATTAAAATATGTTGATTACTAAATAAAAACATTGAATATATAGTTAGAGAAATTTAAGGTAAGATAAAAAATAATGAGTTAAATGAAAGGGTCCAAACAATCTTGTATAAGTAATTTTTTTTAGACTTCTTCACTTTTAATAGTATAATAAATGGCATAGGAATACTATAAGTTTATAACTTTTAATAAGCATATAATGTACGATTTTAAAAAAAATCTCCTAACAATTTTATTTAATTTTTATTTTCCATATAAATTCCTAATCCCAATACTATTTGAATACCAAATCGATTAAAATAAAAACAAATTTCTAATCACAAACAGAATGTAATAACTATTACAATTTATGCTAAAATTAAATTGTAGTAGTTATTAATAAAAAATCTAGCTAAAATAAAAATTGGTTATATTTTTATAGTAATAGTTTTACACGTATAAATTTATAAAATAACTAAAAGTATTAATGAATAAATATGAAATTCTCAAATAATACTTTAGAAATATTACCAACTATTACAATTAATTTATTTTGTATAATTTATATATATATTATATATATATAGAGGTTTCAAAAGACTATTGTTATTTTATTTATTTATGTAATTTTGAATCAATCAACCTTCACCACTTTAGTTTATTTTACTATTTGATTCTCAAAACAACATATATTAAATTATACATAATATACTAAATATATATTACAAATTTAAGATAAGAACCAAATTAAATGAAAACAACAAAATTAATCAAAATTTTGATCTGTTGTACATAAATATTATGGTTGAATCGGAAAAATAGATTTATCCGATATATTCAAATAACAACCAAACTGACAAGATATTATATATTCAAAATCATATGTCTAATTCAAGTAACATAATATTATTGAAATTAAATCATGCATACTAATTACAATATAAACTACAAAATAATAAAATTACAATTAAATATTGTTAGTTATTATAATATATTTACTTTGTAAATAATTTATATCCGTGCATAAACATAAAAAAATCAATGTATTAGCTAGTTTTTTTTTGTCATCTTTGAATTGCATTAAAGAAATTTGAAATACCATTGTTACAGACTTTAACAAAATAACAAACTTCCCACCCTACTGAACATCCTTTTGAACTTGAATTTATCCTCAAGAACCACACGAGACTAAAAAATCACACCAAAGGGACATGAACACAATACTGAAAAACCATAACTAAATAGAGGGAAAGTGTTTTATCAGAACCAAAAAAGAAAAGATAAGCTCCATAATAAAGACGACACTCCAACGCAAGTTTCCAAAGAACCTGAATAAGCACTGACTGAGACCATGCGAGCAGAACAGAGACTTGAGGAGACCACAACCACAAACACATAGGCTGAAACCACAATCTCACAGAAAACAAACTCCGCAGAAACCAACGCATGACTGAAGCAGACAGAGCCAATAACCACTAACCCCACGTCTGCATCAAGGAGCCAGCGACCGAAATAGACCAAGGCATAAGATCGAACCTCCAAACACGAAGAGGGGAAATCAACCAAAAGGATCATCAGTTCATACGCGCGGACCCTTGTGTACCCAAAAGTATTAGTTAGAAAAAAAAAAGGCAAGTTTTATCTTTTATGTAACAAAAAGGAAAATTAATGATAAAATCTAGGAGTAGTTAACCGTGGGGGATACAAGTAGAAATTGTTTAAACTGCAAAGAAAGGAGGAACTACTTTGTTAATGATTCTAGGGAATTTAACTGTATCACTCAACACTACAAAAAAAAAAAAAAAAAAAAAAAGACTAGACATGATTAATTATACAAAAACGTGGAGAATGGCACTCTATATATCATCAAGTAAACATGCCTCTGAAGGAATCCTGAAACAAGAAGCTACATTTGGCATCTCTTGACTCTTTCCATATTCCTACTAAAAGTACCATCACCGCCATTATTATCACCATACCGCTACACTGCACCAACCTCTTCCTCATTAACCTCTTCTGTTTCTGCCATGATGACGATGATGAAGCCGATACATCTTCCTTTTCCTGCATCTCGCATTGTTACAATATGATTTGCCTTTACAGTATGTTTGGTGTAATTCAAAAATGAACTTACTACCTTGCTATGCGTTTCTACTTCTTCACTGTGGTCTGAGTCCCTTCCTGTGTTGTTAGGTGCTCTGGGAAGCTTCCGTATTCTTGTCTGCAAGCGGATTCTCCTATGAGCAGTTCCCTGAGTCCTTGACTCCGACAAACTTGGATGCTCTGGTGCTCTGCTCTTGTCCTTGTCAAGCAAGCTGTTTTCATTCTCCTCTACGATCTGCACTTTTCATCAACGGTTATATCGAGAGGGAAAAGGGTAGCTCTATATTTGCTAGACGTGTGAATCCTACCTTGGTCATGGCAGACTGTACTTCATCTTCTTCTTGGTTATCAACATCTCTCTCCTTCTCGTTGTTAACTGGCGTGAATGGCTGCTCGATTTGCAGCCGGATTCTTCTAGGAGCAGTGCCTTGGTTCACGAGTAAGTCAAGATCCGTCTGATTCTCTCGAGACCTAGCGTTAAGCTCATTGGGACTAATGTTCCGGTCAACAGGGAGCTGCTGCTCAAAGGATGACTGCTCGCGCTGATTGACATTGGAGTTAAACGGATCCATAGTTGCATAAGAAACTGGAGGATACTGTCCTAAAACGTTGCTATGAAGTGGCGTAAAGGTCCTAGAGGAACCGGATGAAGATTGTATCTCTACAGCCTCCTTGCTATCAACATAGTGATGATCACTGACTAATCTGGAAGCTCCAACGTCAGGAACAAACTGTAATCCATGAAGAAAAACTATGGTCAGTGCCAAGAGCAAGTGACTATCATCTGCTACATATTACCTGTGGGAAAGAAGAAGCTTCAGCAGTAGCACCCCCGTTTACAAAACCAAAGGTGTCTCTGGGAAACGACCAATGCATCATTTTGGGAAGTGCAAAGTCTTTGCCTTGACTAGCTGATTGGTTATGAAACACTTCATCCAAGACATCTGCCAGGGACTCATCTTGTATGGCGGCACCGTCCTGAAAATGTAAGCCATAATGACAGTTTCCAAAATCGCTGGAATACATTGAATCCATATGTGACGCAGGAAAACCGACGCTTGAATGCGTCGCCGGAGTATATGTTTGGTCACCGGTTTGAGCAAAGCTGGGTCCATAAAGACTTGAAAAGTCCCTTGCAAATGGGCTTTCCTATAGCACAAGAAAGCATAAAGCTATATAGATTAGGAGATGACCTCCATTTCCCAAACACGGTCAAAAATTACTTGTTACCTCTACTATGCTTTTGCCGGAAACACGGTCTCTGGCTCGAGAAGTTTCAGCATGATCAACAGATTTCTCAGTTTTAATCACCGGAGCATCATCATCAGGCTTCACATCACTGCCCTTGTCGCTTGGACACCTGTCGGTGTCATCTGATATGTTTTGAGCATGTACACGAGAAGCAGCTGTTTCTTGGAACATCTCAGAAGAGTTGTTGTTGTCCTCGCGAGAGCATCTAGTTGTGGTGGGAGTGGCATTGACATTCTCTACTTCGTCACAGTTTGCTGCAACATCACTAGGCTTGTGGAACAAGCGACACAAAACATACGGATTCTGTTTCCAAACAAAAAGTTGACTTTTTGGTCAAACATGAAGCAGAGCCAAAAGAAGAAGAAAGAAAACAGACCTGACCAGGTCCAGTGCCGTCAAGGTCCTTGTCAGTGGCACGATACTCGTGCATAATCCAGTTGGTTCTTTCACCTCTAGGAGCTCGACCACGGTAGAAGACAAGAGTCTTCTTCATACCGATAATCATCTTCTTGGACTTGATAGTTCGGTCTTTACCAGTAGCTTTCCAGTATCCAATGTCAGTAGCTCTGTTCGAACGGTGGCCACTCGGATACTTCCGGTCACGTGGACAGAAGAAGAACCACTCTTGATCATCCGTCTTGATCACCGAAAGCCCTTTAAAAATCAAGAAAATCAAGAAAACCCTAAAAAAAAAAAAACAGAGCTCAATCTTTAACAGCAAAAAAGAAGAAAGAGAGAGAGTAAAGCTAACCGGGTAAGTCCCATGGCTCCCACTTGCAAACATCGATCTCAGGGATCACTCTGACCTCCAAATCACGGCCGTTGATTTTCAATCTCAGGTAATGATTGATGAGTTCTTCATCCGTTGGTCTGAATCTGAAGCCCAGAGGTAAAGTCTCCATCGACAACGTCGCTTGTGTCTCCGTCGTCATCCTTACAATCTCCGGTCAATTAATTGCCTTCTTTTATTTTTTTTTAAAGCTTTTCTTTTGTTTTATTTGGTTTATACATAAAACCTGTGATGAAGCTACTAAGCTAACCACTTGGTTGCTGTGGCTCTGCCAATTGTGCCATGATCCGGCTCGCACGTGACATAAGAGTATTTTGTTATTTCCGATTTTACCCTCGTCTTTATCCATTTAATTACGGAAAACTGCCATGCGCTCAACCTTCTTAAGCGGCGTTGCTGGGACTGGCTTTTGACTCGAATGGTTCGCTAAGGCTACGTACAAGGCAGAGTCTACTCATTAGATTCCTTCACGTGGTACTATAAAGTTCTAAAAAAGGAGTTTTAAAAAGTTTCCTAATTAATAATAGACGTTTTATCTATGTATTTAACTTTTTCCATTTATGGCTTCTCTTTTGTATTATACGAGCAGTAGTATCTCGAATACATGTGTTCGACATCAAGCAAGCGTATGTTGTGGTTTGTTTTGTCGTAATCAATGAATACATGTTGCAGATAGATATGATGTTCTGTTTCAGGAAAAGAACGACAGACAGATTAATCTGGTTAAGGTAGTCAACTCAAGCCATAACCGGTTATAGGAAAATGATGTACAGTACATATATAGGAAGAGTTGTAATTGGGGAGAATTTCCATAGAGTCGTGTTACGGTGTACCAAAATACTATTAGAAAAATAAAGAGAAAAAGCTGCATTTATAACATTTTATCTGCTGAAAAGACGTTCGGCCCCATAAAGTATAATAAAGACTCCTCGTTTTCTAAAGTTACGTGATAACTCCCACTCTAATTATTGCCCCTTTTTAAGTGGGCCTTTGTGTTATACTATAGCCCAATAAGTCTGTACTCATATAACACACTTAAGCAAATAGGCCTGATGATATAGGCCCAATAAACTCAACCAAAACCGTGTTATGCAGATATTGGATGCTATTGATCTAAGAATGAGCAAATTTATAAAATCTAAATAATTTCCTTTTTTATTTAAAACTAGCATTCAGCCCTACGGATAGGTTACAAATGATCAAATAATTTACAGACACAAAAACAATTATCTAATATTGATTGTTGTTGGTGGAAGCCCATTGGTCCAGTGGTTTGACTAAGGATTCAATTGATTCTACATCTGGAGGTCTGAGATTCACACCCCAGAAAATACCAAATTATACAGATTATAGAAAAACAGGTTACAGGAGATCTTCAGTTTGGTGTAGGGCGTACCATCGAACATGGATCTCATAGGACGGGTCAGAGTGGTGTAATCAGACATGTATTCTCACAGGCTGGTAGAATTTTCGGCTGTAGAATCGTCTTTGTAATATTCTCATCACTGTAATAGCATAATTAATCGATAATAATTGATTCAGACGTTAAAAAAATATTGATTGTTGTTTTAAGATAAGTTATTTACGGTTCACCAATTAAAGAAACAAAATATTGCTAAATTATATTATAATTTTAAAATAAAAATGAAAAGTTAAATAAAAAAAATAGAAGTTGAAAAATTAATTTAAAAAATATTTTTAATAGTGTCACCAAAACACTAAACTCTAAATCATAAACTCTTGGGTAACTCTAAACCCTTGAAAAATTCTTAAATCTTTGAATTTTTTAAAAAAATATTTTTAACACAGTCAGCAAAACAATAAACCCTACATACTAAACCATAAACTTTTGGGTAAACCCTAAACCTTTGAAATATATTTAAAAATATTTTTTTTAAATAATTTTTTTGCAACTACAATTATTTTTTATTTAATCTTTACTTTTGGCAACTACAATCATCCTCGAGGTGAACCCAAGAATAACTCTTTAAGATATGTACTAAAGTTTGATCCGCGCTAGTGTATATTTGGTTTTAGATATAAATATCAGTTGGTATTAAATACTATTTTTAAATTTTGATTTACAAGTTTATGTTAAAAATAAATATTCATTGTTTTTATATCTGACCTGGAGTCCGGAGCCGCGGCTGAACTGGTAAACCCGGTGATCAGTATACAATTTGGTTCAAATTTAATAAAAATTTGTTAATTAAAAATCAGATAAAGTCTAATAAAATACTATCAGTTACATGTAAACTAATTATGGTTGACCCATTAAAACCCAGAGAAAACTGTTAATATTTTTTAAAATTAAAATTTATATACTTTTAAATTGTACATAAAATTAAAAAAACTATTCGATTTGGAATTTTCTTGTATTTTGATTAAAAAAATTACTACTCGAAATATGATATTAGGAAAACCAAAATTATTTATATGATAATATTATTTTGTTTTTGTTATTTTATATTTTTGAGGAATAAGTTAAAGATGTAAAAATATTTTAAATATAATTTATTATAAATTGCAATTGCATTAAATGGAATCATATATGGAAGATCTTAGTGTTCAAAAAAAAAAATATGGAAGATCTTAATAATACATAATTGACTGATATATTTGTTTATATTTACTTATTTAAATATTACCTTATTTAAACTATATTTAAGGATATATAGTTAGTAATATTATATGTTAAACAAAATTGTATAAGGTATAGTTTTATTAAAAATATTCTATCTAGGATCAAGTTAGATTCATATGTTGTGCTTCTATTTTAATATTATCAATGTTAATTTAACTTTTGAATATGTAAGGTAATTGGATACCAACCAAACCAGCAAGACCAGTAGCACCAGTGGTCCATTCAATGATGTCAGTTCGAGATCTTATGTCAGAAGAGCCAAAAACATGGGATCTAGAAATGCTTCGAAACTATATACACCATGATGATATCCCATTAATCCAATCCTTGGTCATAAGTCAAAGTTATCAACGGGATAAATATTACTGGAGCTACACGAAGAATGGAATGTATACTGTTAAATCAGGATATTGGGTAGTTACAAACATTCTCAATAGAGTGGAAGATCAAGGGGAACCGAGCATTAATAAACTACAAGCATTTGCTTGGAAGATAAAGGCACCACCAAAGCTCAAACACATTGTTTGGCAGGCGATATCTGGACAACTGGCAGTAACAAGTAATTTAACACATCGTCATATGCGATGTGACAATCATTGTCCTAGATGTGGAACAGAAGATGAAACGATTAACCATGCATTATTTGAGTGCCCCCAGCACTACAGACATGGGCAAATGCAGCAACCCCGACTCCACCATCATTGTTCCCTACCTCAAGTCATTATACGAACATAGACTATCTGTTCTGGAGGAAAAATGATGTAGAGGATCCCGACCTGGACAGAGACCCATATCCTTGGATTATGTGGTACATTTGGAAAGCAAGGAATTACAAACTATTCAGAGGATTAGACAGAGACCCAGTGAAGACTGTCAGACATGCTGAATCAGAATGTTATGCTTGGTTTGAGGCGAATAAGAAACAGGAAGAGCACATGACTACGACCCCACCAGTACAACAATCGAATTCTGAGAGATGCTTGATAGATGGCTCATGGACACATGACGCACTCTTTAGTGGTTATGGGTGGACATGGAAACTGCAGGAGGAACAACACAACTATTGGGAGAAAAGAACCAACCACGAAGAATCTCACCACTTCATGCGGAGCTTGAGGCCCTATTATGGGCAATGGAATGCATGCTTCAACTATCCACGTGCCAGGCTTTTGGTACGGATTGTCAGGATCTTATCTCAATAATTCAAGACCCAGAAACATGGCCCAACTTCTCCACGGAATTGGATGAGCTGCAGAAGATGAAGAACAATTTTCCTGATTTCTCAAATGTCTTTATTCCTCGTACTGATAGCACGTTCTGATTCTCTAGCTAAGATAGCACGTTCCTTCTATGGAATTGTATTACATTGGTTGTTTTATTCCGGTCTGGTTCCCCAGACCACCTGAATAATAGATCAGTCGTTTGATGTAAAAAAAAAATAATAATATGTTCCTAAGGTTTTTATACGTGCTTCACACATCTCATGGACATTTTTTTAATAAGTGATTTGATTATGTGTAACTACCATATTCGTTATCACAAAAAATGACATATGTTTGATAAATTGTGATATGACATCAATTATAATCATGACATATAAAACTTTTTTAAATTTTTCTTTTTTATATTTTTAGCAAGATTTTATAAATATGGCAATAACTAATAACTTCTAATTAATGATTTAAGTAACTTTTTCTTTTAAAAAATATTTTTGTCAAGACTTATGAAATATAGTAGTGACTATTTTCTTATGTTTTTGAAATTTTCTAATATATAATATATATATATATATATATGTGTGTGTGTGTATATATTAATTGTAAGTATACCTTACAAATATAAAACTAAAACAATACTCAAATACTTTTTTGTTGATATTTAATTGATTAAAATTTATTTAAATTTATCGGTTCTAAGTAAATTAACAGATTTATTTTTAACACCTTAACATATTTTAACTAATATATAAAAAGTCTAAAATTTCTTATTTTTATATACAGAATTTTGGCACTAAAAAATAAATATCTCATCATGAATTATTTTCCAAACACTTGATCGTCCTCTCTAACTAATTTCAATCAAAGTGATACATATCATCTAATATACTCTCATTCTTATGACTAAAAGATCATTTAAGGTATATATAAATTTATATACTATATGCACACAAGGATTTGTGTTTAACCATTGTATAAAATAGCTAATAATTTTCAGGTCATCATCGTTAATGTTAACCGTGCAAATCTACCATCAAATGGTCTTGTACTCTCTCTCTCTCTCTCTCTGATCACTTTATGAGATAATTCAAATACTCCTAACTAGTGTTGTGTTGTTTACCACAAACAACTTTTAGTGAGTCAATAAGTGAAAAAAAAACTAAGGACATAGAAATAGTATTTCCATTGAAAAAAGAACACCTGATGGTTCTTTTATAGATTGGGGATTCTTTTCTTGGTTTAAAATAATTTTTGGTTATGATTTAATATATTTTCGTTTACTTAACTTAGTTATTGGTTAGAAATATTTCAGGTTAATTCAATTGAAATTATTGGTATACTAAAAATTCAGAATTTGATAGTTCAATCTGGATTTCAATAATTAGTTCGGTTAAGTAGAATTTAGTTAATTTGTGGTCAAAGAAGTAACAAATTTGGTAAGTTGTTATTAAATCTGTCCCCAACGTAAAAAGAATATTTTATCAAATTGTAATTAATTTTTTGGTCAACAAATAAATAATTCTATCGAATTCATATTAAATCTGTTAAAACTAAATAAATTTGTGGTCGAAAGATAATAAATCAGGCAAACCCCAAACAAATCTGTCAAAACTAAGCAAATATGGTGAAATGATAATAAATCTATCAAAACTCAAATAAATCTGTCAGAAATAGGTAACTTAATGGCCAAAGAAAATATAAATTTATTGAATCCTATATAAATTTGTCAAAATCATGTAAGTTTATAGATAAAAATATTAAATTTAATTAAATATTTGAAAATTAGTAAATATATGACCAAACAAGATAATTTTATTAAAATAAATCTGTCGAAATTTAATTAAGTCTATGGAAATTAAGATAAATCTATTGCCAAAAAATAAATAAATATAAGTTTATGGTTACATAAAATGTGAATAAAATAAGCATGTGAGTAATGATATTTTCGTAACTATGATTTTCTATTAAAATGGATTTAGAGGTAAAACATGTATGAAAATTAAATTAGTAATTAAATGAAAATTAAAATCATTCTAATAATAAGCTGATGAATTATGGTTAACCTAATTTTTTCCCGAAGAAATATGTAGAGAAAAAAATCGGTAATGTTTTATTGTAACTATGTAATACTACTAGGTGTTTTCTTGCACCATGTGCAGTAAAAGAATTTTAAAAGTTTTTTTAATAGATAATATAAATTATATTTAATTTTTTATTAATATTATAAATTTTTTTATCAATATTTTAATATAAATTTGATTTAACTGAACATCAAAATTAAGATAAAAACAATTTTGTTTATTTTAAATTATATTTAAGAATGTACATTTATATATTTAAAATTAAAATCTTAGGTAAATTTTTCTATCTATTTATTTTAATTAAAATATATTAAATAAATATGTAAAATCATAATTGTCAAAAATTAAATTTAAACAATATTTATAAAATCTGTAGATATATATAAGAAACTAATGATTTTACTATTCAATTTTATTTTATGATTTAATTTTTATAATTTTCTAAAAATATGTATATATCTTTGAAATATTTTTAATTTAAATGATATTTCAAAATTTGAAATGCCATAATTGAATATATTTATTTTAATGATGATTTATGAGTTATTACCATATTTTTTAAAAGTTCAAAAATATAAATCGATAATAAATGTAATATGTGAGTTATTACCATATTCTAAAATCTTTATCAAAAATATAAATTAACATTAAATATAATTGTACATGTCATATTAATATGTAAGACATGTCATCAATTTTAGTAGCAATGTCACAATTATTAATCTAGGTGTTTTTTTAAAGTTAAATTTTATATTTTAAAATGTAATTTATTAATATTATTTATTTTATTATTTTGACCAATAATTAATATAAATATCATTAATTAAGCATAA
Source organism: Raphanus sativus (assembly GCF_000801105.2). Taxonomy (NCBI): domain Eukaryota; kingdom Viridiplantae; phylum Streptophyta; class Magnoliopsida; order Brassicales; family Brassicaceae; genus Raphanus; species Raphanus sativus. Next base: position 19,150,284 of record NC_079515.1, read on the forward strand.
AATTAAGAGAAAACATTTTTTTATTTTAAATTACACTTAAGAATATATATGTATATATATAAAGTTATAATCTTAGATAAAAAAATATTTATTTCATTTGGTTAAATGTATTAAATTAACTTGTACAAAATTACTAAAAATCATATAAAATTGTATAGTTGTCAAAAATTAAACTAAATAATATTATATAACTTGTAGATATCTAAAAGAAACTAACGATATTACGATATATTTTATTTTTTTAAATTTAGAAAATTTAGAAAATTTTAGATAATAAAAAATTTATAATTATAAAAGTAAAATTATATAATATTCTGAAATTCAAAATTTCATATTTGAATATATTTATTTTAGTGATGATTCATGAGTTACTAGGTGATTCTCCCGTACTCATGCACGGAAATAAATACTTATAAAATAATCAAATCATAATAATTGTTAAACATTTACATATGTTTTTTATAATTTTCAAATAATTTTATTACTTATATTTATGATGAATAAAGAGAATTGTATTAGGTATCATTATATGGATATAAATATCTATATATTTGTTCATAATTTTTAAGTTATTTTAATTTATATCATAAAAATAATATTAAGTATCATTATGTTTTCATCTTAATTAGATATGCAATTCTATGTATAGTAATTTGGATCAATTCATGTATGGTATCGTTGAGCTCTATATTTGGTTTCAAAGTAAATTTTTATTTTAATTTTATTTAGTTTGGTTCATTCTATTAGATTTGTAAATATATTTATACAAGTTTTCATAATTTTATATATGTTTTCTGAGAAAAAGAAATATAAAGCTGAAATTGCGTTAATAAATACTTCTAATATTTAATTTTTTTAATATATCTTATTTTGGATAAAATTATATAAAATAAATTAATGTGCTAAGAGATTAAGAATTGAATAAGCAAACTAATTCAGAAATATTTCAATTCATTGATTAATTTCGAATTCATAAGATAGTTACACCCAGAAATTCAAAAGATTGTATTTATACATATGTTTTCATTTTAATTAGTTATCTTATTTCAAACATAATATTATGGACAGTTCAAGTGTTCATTGTTGGGTATATTTTTGCATCTATTATTTCAAACTGAACACCTGTTTTTTTTACTTTAATAAGAATAAAATTGAATTACAATTTTTAGCTTAATTTAGTTCAGTTCATCTTTTTATATTTCTAAGTATATTTTATAAATATTATAAAATTTGGTAAGTTTATTTTTAAAAATATTGAAACACACAGAAAATGTTGTAGTTGCATTCATGAACATGTTTTATAATATTTAAAAATTCATGTACATATATGAATATTTATAAAACAAGTAAATCCTAATAATTGGTAAATCATCACTTGTTAATTGTGGATACATTTTATAATTTTTATCAATAAAAATTAGGTAAATTTTAATTTTAATTTATAAATTTTCTTAATGATATTAGATGATCACTTTACGTTGTTTGAAATTAATTTTCTTTAAATTATTTAATCAAAATATAATCATTTTAAAATATGTTTTCTTAAAAAATTGTCTTAACTATTTTCTTTTTAAAATTATATGTATACACCTATATATTTTGAAAATTATTAGATATTCACTTATTTATGTTTTTAGGGAAAATATAAAGTAAGAAAAAATAAATTCGTTTTTGTATATAAAAATCTATATATTTTTATAGATATTTCCTTTTTATTATATATGGGTTTATAAAATAAATAAACTATAATAAAAAAGATAATTGAAGCTGTATTAATAAAAAGGAAACTAAACAATTTTTAGTAATAGGTATAAGTAAAATTAATTCATTAAGGGTATTCGTGTAATCAACCATTATGAGAATCAACGTGAGCGCGACACATAGGAAACTGACTTCTCAAATAATATTATAAAGATTACCATATTCTACAAAGTTTACCAAAAAATATAAATAAATATTAAATGTAATATATGAGTTATTGCCATATTCTAAAAAGATTTTCAAAAATATATATCAGCATTAAATGTAATTGTCCAAGTCATATTTAACCACTCCCTCTGTTTCATAATAAGTGTCACTCTGAGCTCATTTTCTTGTTACACAAAGAGTGTCACTTTACAATTTCAATGTAAATTATACTAACTTTCAGCTGAAAATTAATTGTAAACTGCATTGATTTTATAAATAATTTTATTTATCTAAATACTATTGGTCAAAGAGGTATAATTAATTACAACTTACATATATTTCAACAACTTTCTTAATTTGTGTGAAAAATGTCACAACGACACTCTTTAAGAAACGGAGGGAGTATATGACATGCCATCAATCTTAATAGCCATGTCACAATTTTTGAAAACATGTGGCAAATCACTTCTCAAATATAGACTAGGAGATATGTATTTCATTTTCTTCGAATATTTTTGTTTATTTGATTTTCCTAAAAATTAGAAACAGCTGATTGAATTGAATGTGGGCAGCACTCGTGGTTCCAACTCCAAAACCAGTTGCGGAAACGCTGAAACCGTGGCAAAAATTCAAGTTTTGCCCCTTGTCCAATTTATCGCAACTCCTAAAACAATCACGCAACTGAGTATTCAGAGCTGGGCAAAAAAGGTAATTTCAAAGGTAATAGACACATAAACCGGAAGAGTCAGAAAAAGATCGCATCTGGTTTTTATCATCACTCGGCTTTAGCGGCAGTTTTATTTCTTCTTTATAATCAACCCTTCGGGTCACTCACTATCTTTCATCTGCAAATTCACAAATCTCATAGCTAAATCCAAAAACTCAAAACAAAGCATAAAAAAAGAAAAAGAGGGCGTCTTCTCTTCTCCAGAATCATTCAGTTCGGTTTCGAGATGAATTCTACAAGAAAGGCATGGACGGTGGCAGCAAGTATCGGAGTTGTGGAGACACTAAAAGATCAGTTAGGCGTTTGCCGGTGGAACTACGTTCTCCGTTCGATGAATCAACATCTCCGGAATAACATCAGATCCATTTCTCAGACCAAAAATCTTTCATCCTCAGCCTCCATCGTATCCTCATCCTCCGGCAATACGAAGAAGGCTGAGGAATCGCTCAGGACTGTCATGTACTTGAGCTGCTGGGGTCCTAACTAGGTTTCAGGACATCTACTTGATGAATTTTGAAAGTCTGTGTAGGCTTTTGATTGGTTTGGTCCAAGACTAATATAAAGAGTAGATAGATATGCAAAAAGAATCTTTATTCAAAAAGATGGTTTAATTGTATTGCCATCTTACTTGTGTATTGTATATAAAGGCTAATTTAGTCAATCTGAATAGACTTAAAATCATTTACTGAAACTGATTTCTTGTTACTCTACTTACTGCAACTAATCAGAACTATGATTCATGGTAAATTCGTGGATGAATTTCACGTTTTTTGTTTGAAAGACTCGATTTACACGTTGGCCTTATTAGACTTGCTAATCCCAGTTTACATGACATCTTCATCAGCTAAATTGGTTGATGAAACCGAGTGCTCTGTTTTCAGTTTAGTGATCATAAATTTTCGAGATAAGCTTGTAAACATATTTTACTGAAGAAGAATGAATATTACAAACACAAACTAAAGCTTTTGAAGATTTAGGTGTTAGAGGGTTTGGATATGGATTAAACAAAATCTTAATGCCATCTAAGTGAGGCAGAGATACTTCCTTGAGAAGTGAGTGAGAACATTTAGAGAAGTTCTCTAAAAATCCACCTTGTGAATATAAGTGATGAAGTCAAAACCAAAAACATTGAATCCAAGTCGAGGAAATTTCAGCGACATGTTCAAATGCCATAAAAAACCAAAAGAAGAGTTTAATCTAGTTGTAGAAGCCATCATGAAAACGCTGGAGCACAAACAGAACATACAAAGCATACCTCAAAATACCTCATGCCGTGTGGTCCAAGGATGGGTGGATTTCAATCGTATAAGACTCAAAAAGCTCCTTTCATCAAAAAATCAAGTTATGCTTACTCACTTGGTAGAGAAATGAGATCAGAACACCAAGAATGCCTCAGAAACCGCACCATGATGTATTTGTCTCTTGACGTTAATAACATCTTGAGGTTGTTTTTAGCTATTTTCTGAATAAATCGTACATTTATGGACCGAAGATAGTAAGCTCTTGGTTCCAAGAAGACTTGAGGATGACAATAACATGAACTAACAAACTTAAAAAAAAAACGCTTTGTTATTTGAAGCAGAGAGTTACAAATGTTGTGTTTACACAGTGCTCCTATTCTTCTTTCTATGTAAATAATTTAACTTTCCAATCCGTAAGCTAACAATTTTTATTGTACAAAGTGGATGAATCTAATACTCTTTGCCCTTTTATGAATGCTATTCGTAACAAATAATCAAGAAACTTTTTTTTCTTAAGAAACTTTTTCATGTTAAGAAGAAAATAATCTTCTTCTCTTTACAAGCTCATAGCTCTCCCTGAACCTACTCTTTCCTCAACCTGCAAAAAGAAAAAAACCATCAGGCTCCAGTGATCATCATCATAGCCAAAGTCCAAAACACAAGTATAGAGCGAAGTAAAGAAACATAACTATTTTCTCTTATTCAATAGAGTTTCCATAAGAGAGGGTCCATGAAGTAAGACTAATGATATCACTGAGAATCACAATGAGTTTATATTAACTCAAGAAGCAGCTAGTAAATGATCTTTACGGTATGCTCATACCGTTGATGATGTACCATCTTTGGACTTGTTTTCGCTGAGGTAACGCTCAATAGTCCCGTCTCCTCTAATAAAATACTATTAATTATAAAATCATATGAATAAGTAATTTTATTTTAATAGGTGTTTATGTTAATATATATATATATATATTTTATATCATTTAAATTAAAAAATTCTAAATCTCAAGCAAAAAAATAAAAGAACGAAACGAGAATAAACTCTAAAATCAATATTTATATCGAACAATAATAAAAAAACGACAAAAAAAAATATTGAAGATAGATAAGATTAACACGTGAACGTAAACTTTTCATAAACATAATTAACTTTTAAATTGCTAAATGATGATATAAAATTTAACTAACATAGTTTCATTATAACCAAATATTAGGCTTGAAATTCTTTAGCCTAAACATTAGGTTTTTTTGCAATAAGTGTTTTTTTAACCTAAAATATTTTTAACAATGAGATCATTTTATCAGTAAACAAATTTTGTAACTAACAAAAAAGTTTAAAAAAAATTGTAGAGCAAAAAATATTAATTCGATTAAAATATAAATTTTATGTATACACCTATATATTTTGAAATATAAATATTAATTCGATTAAAATATAAATTTTATGTATACACCTTAAAAAATTGTCTTAACTATTTTCTTTTTAAAATTATATGTATACACCTATATATTTTGAAAATTATTAGATATTCACTTATTTATGTTTTTAGGGAAAATATAAAGTAAGAAAAAATAAATTCGTTTTTGTATATAAAAATCTATATATTTTTATAGATATTTCCTTTTTATTATCTACGGGTTTATAAAATAAATAAACTATAATAAAAAAGATAATTGAAGCTTTATTAATAAAAAGGAAACTAAACAATTTTTAGTAATAGGTATAACTAAAATTAATTCATTAAGGGTATTTGTGTAATCAACCATTATGAGAATCAACGTAAGCGCGACACATAGAAAACTAACTTCTCAAATAATATTATAGAGATTACCATATTCTACAAAGTTTACCAAAAAATATAAATCAATATTAAATGTAATATATGAGTTATTGCCATATTCTAAAAAGATTTTCAAAAATATATATCAGCATTAAATGTAATTGTCCAAGTCATATTTAACTATATGACATGTCATCAATCTTAATAGCCATGTCACAATTTTTTTGTGAAAACGATTGTAGAGAAGACATGTGGCAAATCAATTCTCAAATATAGACTAGGAGATATGTATTTCATTTTCTTCGAATATTTTTGTTTATTTGATTTTCCTAAAAAAGAAACAGCTGATTGAATTGAATGTGGGCAGCACTCGTGGTTCCAACTCCAAACCAGTTGCGGAAACGCTGAAACCGTGGCAAAAATTCAAGTTTTGCCCCTTGTCCAATTTATCGCAACTAAAAACAATCACGCAACTGAGTATTCAGAGCTAGGCAAAAAGGTAATTTCAACGGTAATAGACACATAAACCGGAAGAGTCAGAAAAAGATCGCATCTGGTTTTTATCATCACTCGGCTTTAGCGGCAGTTTTATTTCTTCTTTATAATCAACCCTTCGGGTCACTCACTATCTTTCATCTGCAAATTCACAAATCTCATAGCTAAATCCAAAAACTCAAAACAAAGCATAAAAAAAGAAAAAGAGGGCGTCTTCTCTTCTCCAGAATCATTCAGTTCGGTTTCGAGATGAATTCTACAAGAAAGGCATGGACGGTGGCAGCAAGTATCGGAGTTGTGGAGACACTAAAAGATCAGTTAGGCGTTTGCCGGTGGAACTACGTTCTCCGTTCGATGAATCAACATCTCCGGAATAACATCAGATCCATTTCTCAGACCAAAAATCTTTCATCCTCAGCCTCCACCGTATCCTCATCCTCCGGCAATACGAAGAAGGCTGAGGAATCGCTCAGGACTGTCATGTACTTGAGCTGCTGGGGTCCTAACTAGGTTTCAGGACATCTACTTGATGAATTTTGAAAGTCTGTGTAGGCTTTTGATTGGTTTGGTCCAAGACTAATATAAAGAGTAGATAGAGATGCAAAAAGAATCTTTATTCAATGGTTTAATTGTATCACCATCTTACTTGTATTGTATATAAAGGCTAATTTAGTCAATCTGAATAGACTTAAAATCATTTACTGAACTGATTTCTTGTTACTCTACTTACTGCAACTAATCAGAACTATGATTCATGGTAAATTCGTGGATGAATTTCACGTTTTTTGTTTGAAAGACTCGATTTACACGTTGGCCTTATTAGACTTGCTAATCCCAGTTTACATGACATCTTCATCAGCTAAATTGGTTGATGAAACCGAGTGCTCTGTTTTCAGTTTAGTGATCATAAATTTTCGAGATGAGCTTGTAAACATATTTTACTGAAGAAGAATGAATATTACAAACACAAACTAAAGTTTTTGAAGATTTAGGTGTTAGAGGGTTTGGATATGGATTAAACAAAATCTTAATGCCATCTAAGTGAGGCAGAGATACTTCCTTGAGAAGTGAGTGAGAACATTTAGAGAAGTTCTCTAAAAATCCATCTTGTGAATATAAGTGATGAAGTCAAAACCAAAAACATTGAATCCAAGTCGAGGAAATTTCAGCGACATGTTCAAATGCCATAAAAAAACCAAAAGAAGAGTTTAATCTAGTTGTAGAAGCCATCATGAAAACGCTGGAGCACAAACAGAACATACAAAGCATACCTCAAAGTACCTTATGCCGTGTGGTCCAAGGATGGGTGGATTTCAATCGTATAAGACTCAAAAAGCTCCTTTCATCAAAAAATCAAGTTATGCTTACTCACTTGGTAGAGAAATGAGATCAGAACACCAAGAATGCCTCAGAAACCGCACCATGATGTATTTGTCTCTTGACGTTAATAACATCTTGAGGTTGTTTTTAGCTATTTTCTGAATAAATCGTACATTTATGGACCGAAGATAGTAAGCTCTTGGTTCCAAGAAGACTTGAGGATGACAATAACATGAACTAACAAACTAAAAAATAACGCTTTGTTATTTGAAGCAGAGAGTTACAAATGTTGTGTTTACACAGTGCTCCTATTCTTCTTTCTATGTAAATAATTCAACTTTCCTATCCGTAAGCTAACAATTTTATTGTACAAAGTGGATGAATCGAATCCTCTTGCCCTTTTATGAATGCTATTCGTAACAAATAATCAAGAAACTTTTTTTTATAAGAAACTTTTTCATGTTAAGAAGAAAATAATCTTCTTCTCTTTACAAGCTCATAGCTCTCCCTGAACCTACTCTTTCCTCAACCTGCAAAAAGAAAAAAACCATCAGGCTCCAGTGATCATCATCATAGCCAAAGTCCAAAACACAAGTATAGAGCGAAGTAAAGAAACATAACTACTTTCTTTTATTCAATAGAGTTTCCATAAGAGAGGGTCCATGAAGTAAGACTAATGATATCACTGAGAATCACAATGAGTTTATATTAACTCAAGAAGCAGCTAGTAAATGATCTTTACGGTATGCTCATACCGTTGATGATGTACCATCTTTGGACTTGTTTTCGCTGAGGTAACGCTCAAAAGTCCCATCTCCTCTAATAAAATACTATTAATTATAAAACCATATGAATAAGTAATTTTATTTTAATAGGTGTTTATGTTAATATATATATATATATATATATTTCATATCATTTAAATTAAAAAATTCTAAATCTCAAGTAAAAAAACAAAAGAACGAAGCGAGAATAAACTCTAAAATCAATATTTATATCGAACAATAATAAAAAAAAACGACAAAAAGGAAATATTGAAGATAGATAATATTAACACGTGAACATAAACTTTTCATAAACATAATTAACTTTTAAATTGCTAAATGATGATATAAAATTTAACTAACATAGTTTCATTATAACCAAATAGTAAGCTTGAAATTCTTTAGCCTAAACATTAGGTTTTTTTGCAATAAGTATTTTTTTAACCTAAAATATTTTTAACAATGAGATCATTTTATCAGTAAACAAATTTTGTAACTAACAAAAAAGTTTTTAAAAAAATTGTAGAGCAAAAAATATTAATTCAATTAAAATATAAATTTTATGTTTCTATATAATATTTTTTAAATAATTTTTATATGTAAATTCACACATGTCTGATCCAAGTATACTGTTATATTAACAATGCTCATGGTTCTTGTATTTAGTTTTATACACACAAACCCCAAAAAATAATAAGAAGAAGAGTCAAGAAACGCAAGAAGACTCTCTTCATCAAGAGAGCCATCATCATCTTCCCCAAATATCCATATCGACGATGATCAAATTAAGTAGGTTCTTTCAACACCTTGTGTTGTATTCGTTTCTTATCGGTTTAGTGTTCGGTCTCGGCTTCCTACTCAACTTCCACATGAGAAACGATTCTTTCAGCCCTCAACTCTTTCGTCTTTCTTCTCCTCCTTCGCTCTCTCCACAGCTTCAGCCAACACAGCCAGAAAAAATCGTTTTAGTAAAAGAAACGGTTGTTCCTGAGCCGGAGAAGGTGATCATGCATAACATGACGGAGGAGGAAGAACTCATGTGGCGTGCAACGAAGGTTCAAGAAATGCCGTCCACGGTGAAGAGGAAGAAAGTGGCGTTTATGTTCTTGACGAGAGGGAAGCTTCCTTTGGCTAAACTGTGGGAGAAATTTTTCAATGGCCACCATGGCCTATTCTCTGTTTACATTCACACCGGTGACCTTTCTTACGTTGACGATGATATTCCCGAAACCTCGCCATTTTTTCGCCGGAGGATTCCAAGCAAGGTCAGTCAACTTCGTCGTCATCTCAAGATTTTTATTATTTAATTTTTTTCTCTCTTTTACATTACTGATAACTAGCTAAATTAAATCAGACAAAATAAGGTCAACTTTAGAGATTTGCATTTTTTTTTTGGAAATTGTTTTTTTAAGAAGTATACACGTTTCTTTATGAAATTTTTTTTATTGTTTCTTTATGATTTACTGTGGCGTTTAGAAGCATAGGGAATGACATTTCACAATTACCTTATAAGTATATCTTATTTTTTTCTCAATTGTTTTCTTACACTTTTTTATTAGATTAATGTTAAATTATAACAACAAGTAGAAGAAAATGTTGCGTGTCAAAAGAATATAGAAAAGTCCAGAAGACAGAGACGTCTCATCAACATTATTTAAAAACTGATTTGCCAAAATGATTTGCCACACTAAATTTTAAAAATAAATTATTGCAGGAGATACTAACAATCATGACATTGTTTGAAAGTAATTTTGAAATATATATTTACATTTAATATCAATTTTCTATTTTGATAAAATTTAAAAATATTATAATAGAATCACTATTAATATAAAAATAAATTATATAACAATAGAAATATAACTATGATAATAATTTTAAAATTTTAAAATGTTATTTAATTCTTTTTTGATAATTATATAAATTTTGTTACTAAAACAATTTTTTCAAAATTTTATGCAGGTTTTTTTTTAAATTGTAGTTTTATGATTCCATTATTATTAGTTTCTTTTTAATATCTAATTTTTAAATATCATTTATTTTTATGTTTTATAAGCTAACAATTTTTTTCTTAATTTATAAAGTTTAATTTAGTATATTTTAATCAAAGTAAATAGATAAAAATCTTTATAAATTATTATTTTAAATATACACATCTATATTGTTAAGTTTAGATAAAAATATTCATTTAATCTTAATTTTTACTTATAAATAAATTAGAATCTAAAATAAATTGTAAAAAATATTAAATCTTATTTTAAATATAATTTAAATTTTAGAAAACCTAGTCAACAATAAGTGAATAAAATCTTTCGTTAAAAACAAATATAATAATATTTATATGCATAAAAACAAAAATACTGATGGTGATGCGACTAATAGTGACATTAATGTATATTTCTCCTAGTAACCAATTGTATAATAGGATTAAAAAGTCAATACATTAGTTCCTTTCGAATGTCTCTATCATCCCTCTTAATTTTCCTTTCAATAGACATCATTAGCCTGCGACTTCGGTTTTCCGAAACCGAACCGAACCGAACCGTCGGTTTTCGATTAACCGAAGTTTTAAAAAAAAAATCCGAAATAAACCGAATGAAATTTCGGTTCGGTTATCGGTTTTTCCGGTTTTCAAATTTACTTCCGAAAAATAACCGAATTTAAAATATTTCGGTTAATTTTGGTATAGTTTTTCCAAAATATTCGGGTATTTTCGGTTAAATTCGGTTATTTCGGATAGTTTCAGTTATTTTTGGGTTATTCGGTTATTTTCGGTTCGGGTTTTCGGTTATTTTCGGTTATTATCGGTCATTTTCGGTTATTTTCGGTTTTTACAATTTTTATTTATTTTTTTTAAAAATCCAAAACCGAACCGAACCGAACCGATAACCGAATTAATTTTCAAACTCATACCGAATTGAACCGAATTGAAAACCGAACCAAACCGAAAATCGAAAAAAACCGGTTCGTCCGGTTCGGCCCATTCGGTTCGGACAAAAATCACAGGCCTAGACATCATCATCTATACTATAGAGTACAAAATCGTTGAGTAGTCTATTTATTATACACATATACCAACATACCGATTTTAAATTAACCAACTAAATTGTTCATAATGTAATTTATATGTCTGCTCATTAGTCTTGACCTTTTTCGTTAAAATATTTTCTAGGAAGTGGAGTGGGGTATGGTGAGCATGGTGGACGCTGAGCGGCGGCTACTGGCTAACGCTCTACTCGACGCAGCAAACCAACGTTTTGTTCTACTCTCGGAAGCGGACATACCTCTCTTCCACTTCTCCACCATTTACTCCTACCTCATAAACTCTCAACACTCTTTCGTCGACCTCTACGATCTTCCTGGACCAGCAGGTCGTGGCCGCTACAACCGACGTATGTCCCCGGTTATTACCCGCAACCAGTGGCGAAAAGGCTCTCAGTGGTTTGAGATCGACCGTGAAATAGCTTTTGCTGTTGTCTCTGACAACACTTACTTCCCATTATTCAAGAAGCATTGTCGTTGGGGTTGTTACGCTGAGCATTACTTGCCGACGTTTGTTCACATCATGTTTTCGGGTAAGAACGCGAACCGGTCGCTGACCTGGGCGGATTGGTCACGAAGAGGACCACATCCGAGGAAGTATACACGGCGGTCGGTGAGGGCGGAGCTTCTTACGAAGCTGAGGAATAAAGAAGGGTGTCTGTATAATGGGAAGGACAGTAACAAATGTTATTTGTTCGCTAGAAAATTCGATGATAGTTGTATAGATATGTTGATTCATTTTGCTGGTAGGATTATGGGGTTTTAGATTTTTTTTCTTCAGACCCATAGTAACACGCATTCAGCACATTTATATATTCTATGAGTCTATGATCCTTTTATGTTTTCGAATTTGTAAGGCCCATCTGTAATTACAATACTTTATTCACATACATTAATTTTGTTGCAAAACCTGCATTACATATACAGTAAAACTTTGATAAATTAATACTCGATAAATTAATAATTTCTATAAATTAATAAATTTCGTCAGTCCCAACTTAGATCATTGTAAATATGATACAAATCGATAAAATAATAAGATAATAATATTTTTAAAATTCTCATATAAATATATAATTTCATTAAATCATAAATTAATAATTTATCAATATATATTTTTATGTAAGTACAAACTAAACACCATATTGTTGGTTTTATATTTACAATGAAAATATATCTATTTTCTTAATATTTCAATATATTTTGATAGTATTTAGTAAAAATATATAAAAATCGCATAAAAATATACACCAAATAAGATAATAAAATAATACGAAAATCAAATTTATAAAATTTAATTAATATATATATGGTAAAATCAAATATTTTCTTATTTTATAAACAAAATATTCAAAATAGAAAAAAAAATCTAAGAAAGGAAATTTTTGTAAATTAATATCTCTATAAATTAATAAATTTTTTAAGTTCAACACTATTAATTTATACAGGTTCTATTCTACTACATGTTTTCTTCGCTCTACGTGCCGATTGTGTTCATATATTTTTTTCTAAAACTATGTTTAACTATAAAATACTACCACATAATATTTGACCAAAGAGCTATAGAATGTTGAGATTAGAATATTCTACGGTGATGATTTAGGTATTTCTCCTGTGTTGACGAGCTTATCTTGTATTAAACCAATGTGTCTAACTTTGTAAGACATGTATTTTTTTTGTTTTTGTCAAAGAATTTCATTCGAAGGTAAAGTTTGGGATAACCCGAGTACAGAAAAGCCAATGGCAGGCCAGAAGGAAACTAGAAAAGCAAGGGAAAACAAGAGAACAAAACCAACACCAATAGGTGTGGAGACAAAACCCACAGGTTGGGTAAACATAAGGGATAGAAGAGAGCAAAACCTCTTGAGCTTAGAGCCTTTCATGAAAGAAACTCTTCTCCGAGACTCTGTCGATATATTTCAAGAGCTGAACACTGCGGGTGTTTCCGATACGATAAAAGAGCGAAGCCAAACAGAACCACCTTGAGCTACATATGGTTGTCGCCTATGATACCGCGTCACACTGAGCGCCACCTCCGTTGCTATCCTGTTTAACGTTGGCGGTACATATGTGAAGTGGCAATTACCAAGACTATCATCGACGATCTGAGAAAATGACTCAACTTGAAGAAGAGTTGCTGGGCCGACGAGTTGGATGGTTTCTTATGGTCCCACAGAACGACTCTCCGCGGAGCAACCAAAGCCACTCCTTTTTCAATGGCTCATGGAGTCGAAGCAATGTCACCCGCCAAGGTCAATGTTACTAGCTTAGAACGCTCCAAATGCCGGCGAACGATGAGCTCAATCGAGATATGTTACTCGACGCTTTGGATAGCATCGAGGAGAAACGCGACCAAACGCTACTCCGCATCCAGAACTACCAGCATCAGATCAAGATTTACTACAACAAGAAAGTAAAATCCCGGCCTCTCGAACTGGCGACCTTGTCCTATGCAAAGTGTTTGAAAACACTAAAAAGTGGCAGACCGGCAAACTAAGAGCCAATTGGGAGAAACCATACAAAATCAACCAAGTCATTAAACCCGGTGTCTATCGACTCGAAACATCCACAAGAGAAACGGTACCGTGGACTTAGAACTCCATGCACCTCTGACGTTTCCACACTCCTAGGTTTTGAGTCTTCCGAATTGGCGATAAGTGAAAACAAAAAATGAGTGAATAAGTATTTATTGTTCAGATATATGTACAAAGAATATAATTCATATTTCACATTAATAGATTTTTATTCTCACAGTACAAAGAATATAATTCATTTTGTTTCTAAAAGACGACACAAAAAATAAGTGAAAGTAAGTATTTATTGTTCAGATATGTGTAAAAAAAAATCAAACATCAATTTATTGAGAATACATGAAGTATTTTGTGATTTTAACTATTTTTTTAAAAAAGAACTAGTTTCTCAGATAAAACAACATTAAAAAAACTAAAAAAAAAACTAAAATATGATTTTCATTGGTCATTTTACTTCTTTAAGTACATATATGCATATGCACTAGTTATCAAGAACATCTTTAAGTTCATGCTTAATTCTCATTACACTCGCTTCTTCTAACTGAAGTGAATTGTAGTTTCACAAGCTTATTCAAGCTGGGAAGAACAATGAAAAGGACACCTAGCTGCATTCAATGGAAGCTTCTAATAATGCTTTTACAATACAATTGGAATTTCTCTCCATCAACCTAAAGGCAAGATGTACAATACAAACAATGATCTCAAATAAAGCATGAAGTGATAGAACTTGGCGATATTATTAGTGGTTACCTATATTCATGCACTGCAAAGAAAGTACAACGAAAGTTGAGGTTTAATAAACGAGGTCAGAAACTGATGCTTTTTAAGGAAGTGAAGCTCGAGGGGTTTGGGGCTGGACGTATGAATTGAGCTCTTTCTTTTTGTTTTCTTAATTTTACAGCAAAAAAAATAATAATAATAATAATGCAGTCACATTTTCTTATAAAAGCCTTACACTACAGAAACTACAACCAATCAACATTTCATCTTTTTGTAGCAACCAAGGTATTAGAGCACAAAAATTAAGATCACAAGTTAAAGCCTTTGGCAGCTTCTAGCTTAAGACATGAGAGGTAAGAGAAAAGAGTCTCAGCATGTGACCCGTAATACTTTGAGAATATCTGAGACAATCTCTTTGTAGTCTCCCAGGCTCCACTTGAATCACCTGATGCAAGCTGAATCGACGCAAGCTTCACCATTTCATTTCCAATCACCACGTGTTCATCCCCATATAGCCTCTTCAGAATCTGCCACCAAACCCAAAATATAACTCATCTCACCCATGCACGGGGTTGATATTCAAAGCTACATTTCGTGGATCTTAGCAGTAGAAATACCAGTTAGGATCAGTGAGATTTAAGAAAGTTTAAAGGTAGTTTAAGGGGAATTCTCTCCATTGTCAATCATTAACTTATGTTGTGGTCTAAACCGAAGCAGAATCACTATATTAAGAGTTTACCTTGATGGACGCTTCACAATGCTCCCTTGCACCCTTCATTTCTCCAGCTAAATAGCAAGCCTGAGCAACTTTATCCTCCGCCTGAACAAACAGAAACGTGAAACGCGTATCGTGCCTGTTTTTCCTGAAGATACGTATTTGCAATATAGAGTAGCAACGCTTCTGAGTCCTTTAGCATAAATAGAGGAACTTGACTCACATCGGCAATGTCTTTGTTATACATGTGAAGAGAAGTTCTGAGCACAGCGATGGACTTTAAACAATCTGATAATACAGAAATATTGGCACGTCCTGAATTCATCAACTCTTCCACGCTGCAGTCTCGAGAGATTCATGTGTTAAACGCAAAACTTCACACTAATTATTTAACTTGAAGCTTCAAGTAAGAACCTGGTACCTTCTCAGGTGATTCCAAGCTTTGTTCACCTCTACATGAGAGTTTTCCACTTCACAGCGAGATCCACATTTCAAACATTTATCTGCTTCTATTTGAAGAGTACCACTTGGTTTAGTGAGAAAACTTGAAGCCACTTCACTGACACCAGCATACACCTTTTCACTGCCCTGCGAAAGAAACACAGTGAAAAACAAATTAAACTATTGTATGAAGAAACACTTAACGTTAAAATAACCATTGAACATTAACAGCAGGGAACTTTCTTAAAATGGACTCTATGGAAGCTAAACCCAGATGAATTAACTTATTAAGTATCAGATTACCAGAAAATGATGATCTAGACTTTTTGGAGCAGCCAAAAAACGATTTAGCTTCTCGGACTCGCATGCAGCCACACTACTATCCAAGACTACGCCAGTACAGCTTGTACTGACACAGCAATATCCATTAATAACAAGGTCGGACATGTTCATTTGAGAACAGCCACGGCACCGACAATGAAAAAAGTACTCCTCTTCAAGAAATCTAATGCGATCTTTGCAATCCCATTTTCCGACCTGAGAATAGTAATGCATAAAGACATTTTTAGAAGTGTGGACTTCAAAGCACACATCAGATATATGATGCCAATCCGACTGACAAATAGAGAGAAGATGATCAAAATAATACCTCAGGACCATATGACAGCTCTAGGGGGCAACCCATGGGAACAAACTCTGTTGTTCGCATAACAAGTCCACGAGAAAGGAAATACAAATGGATGTTCGGCTTGCAGGAATGATTGAACGAGCTACCGATTTTATAAAGAGCCTGACCAACTCTGATCTGTATATAAAACAGCCATAATAGATGTAAAAAAAAGAGATAGAACAAGGACCAATGTGTCATGATCTCTAATAGTAAGTGGACGCTCAAAAAGCTTCATAGAAGAGCAGTTCAACATATAACAAAACCAGGTTACAGATAGATTAAAGTCTTTAATTCTGGATTGTATCTTTGTAAGTGGTGATACCTAGCCTAAATGGGTTCTTGAAGTGGGAGATGCATCAAATAACATTCTCATATGCAGTACCTCTGCCAAGACAAACCTGCTCTAAACTCTGAATTGGCTCTTTTTCTGAAACGTTCCCAGATGGGATACACTTGAAAGAATCGCTGCCGGATTTCATCCGGACAATTGCCATAGAGTTCACCTTGATTTGTGAAAGCAGTATGATAGTCTACACAGAGAGGAAAAATCAAGACAGTGGTCACCACCTCAATATTTATTAGAAAACATAAACTTCAATGTACAATGTTATACTTGTCCATCAATTCATAATAACATGAACTCATCGAGTGAACCAAATGCATATTTTGCAGGTTGAAACATTTTTGTCAATGAGGATAAATTTAATCTAAAGAATCAAATACCAATTTAAATAACAGTTAATTACTAAATTCCAGTGAAAGAAAAACATCACAGAAGGAAGAAAGTAAAACTTATAATCCTAAGCCATTAGTATCCATTGAACTCAATATGTTGATGCCTGCACAATTATCAGAGAGCAAAGTTGTTAGGGAGGGAGATGAAGAGGACAACCTGTGTCACAGAAGCTTCGCAGACTGAAAGATCAGGGCAGCAAGATTTATTAAGGCACCAAATCAATACTATGGAAAGTAGATGCAACTCCAACTTGCTCTCTGGACTCATCTTAGAATAGCTATGGGAAAGATTCTGCATAAAAAATGGGTATTCATTCCTTATTAGATTTTATGTGACTGATGCAAAATGATGGAAAAAATTATAGATTCTAGTCAAATGACATACTAATTTCTCCTGAAGGTTGGAAAGATCCATAGCTGTTTCCCCTTGATTTATCAACTTCATTATAACTCGACCAGCCAAAACAGCATCAGATGGCAGTACAGCCGGCCAATTAGCTCCCCGACACTCATGCTGGTGCTCTTGAACACACTCAGTTTCAGAATAATATTTGACAGCTGATGTAACGCCCTTAATATGCTCCACAATATCATCAGGTAGGTTCTGAAAAATCTGATTCTTGTCCATCTCATTTGTGGACAGCATTCCACCTGATTGAATTTGGCAGGACTCTGAGCAATACACAGGTATTGAGCATGATGGACATGGAACAGTGTCAGCAGGCAATTCGTTTAGGCAAAAGTGGCAATGTGTTTCCCGACAACTTTTTGATATGACCTGCATATATGAAGTGGCATCACCACAAAAACATGTTGAGTAACACAAGAAAAAATGTGTCTATTAAAGACTGAAACAATATAAATCTTAAAACATATTTAGTTTGAAACCAATAAAAGTGTATCACAGCTCATACCACACTAAATGGTTGTTCGACATGTATCACGGAAGCTTGTTCAATATCAGATTCTGATACCATACCCCTTCCTTTCTCTTTTGTTGACACACAACGGAGCTTTACTTCACTTTGCACTTGAGGTAGATAATCTGCAGACCAATAGTAGAGACATATCATCATCACCAAAACCCTCTCTGAATAGCTTAAAATTGTCATGTAAATATCTAAGAAACCCACCCACAGAAGCATAACTGCGTGTGTTCTCCGATGTTTGTTTATTCTGATAGTGTGGAATAGAAAGGAGTTCGGTCTGTAGCTGCTTCTTCCCGAGTGGTGAAGACTCGAGAGACAAGGAAACAGTGAAGTCACGAAACGCATCTTCATAGTTTCCAAGAAGAGTATTGAGTTTGCCTCTCCTATACCAAGCCTGAAACAAAACATCAATCAAAACTGCAAAAAAAAAAAAAAAAAGAAGCTGAAATCTAAAATCAAAATCAAAAGAGAGAAAGTTGAAACCTTTGGGTAAAAAGGATCAATCCGAAGAGAACGATGGCAGTCCCGCAAGCTCTCTTTAAGAAGCCCCAGATTCTATAAGACAATAAGATACCATGAGAAGAGAAGAGAAGCCTTCAAAGGTAAGAGAGAGTTGGCTTACATGAAGGGCATTAGCTCTATTGAGAAAGAGAGAAGCAAGTAAGCTCTTGTCTCCATCAAAGGAGCGTAGAGGGGCAACGCGTAAGGCTTTAGAGTAGAAGCGTAAAGCATCGTCGAAGCTCTTCTGGGTACGGAAGCAGAGATTTCCGCGGCGTTTCAAGTCGAGGGATGACTCTTGGCTCTTCCCGCAGCAACCAAGATCAGGATCCGATAACTCACTCACCGCCTTGGAAAAGCCAATAAGAGGAATGAGAAAGTTGGAAAGAGTTAGGGTTTTAGGGGTTTTAGGGGTAACGCTTACTTGATGAAATTGGGGAAGATCCAGAAGGAAACGGAGAAGAGAAGAGGAAGAGGAGAGGACGGTGCTGCTGCTCTTCACGGTTTGTAGAAGATGCTCAGGAATTAGCGATTTCAACGTCTCCATTGTTCTCACTTCTACTGCCTCACTCTCCCTCTTCTTTCTTCTTCGGTTTTTGATTTTCTTATTATGTTTGCTGTTCTTTCCGGTTTGTTTCAATTTTCAATTTTGGTTTGTAATTGAGTTTCACTTGTTTTTTTTTTTAACACTTGTTTATTTCTGATAAAATTTGAGGGGCCCTGTTACAACAAAACTCAAATAACAAAGGAGGAAACAGAACAAGATAAAAGCATGAATGGACGGACCGATGCTCTAGCTAAAGAAGCAAGAAAGAAAGGATATATTTTTTCCCATATAGATCAGACCCGGTCAGATGGAGAGACTCCACAGAAACTCGGCTCGTCGGACCACCACTTAATTTAGATAAGATGGGCAGCTGACCAAAAAAAAAAAGCAGATGCCAATAGACATCGTACAGGAAGAAGAACAGATGAAACTTGGCAGCGCAACTTTTGGGTCAGGCTCTTGGTAAGAGCAGAGTCAAGAAGTCGCCTCATTAGATATGATGTGAGAGAGCCAAGCTAGACCTTTTGCAGAGACGTAAGATTGGTAACGTTGCTTTGTTGTGACTGATGTAGTAATGGCTACTGCAACAGAGTTACATTCTGGGATTATATGGTTAAGACTCCAACCATCAAGTTTGAAGATGATTGAGGACACAAGGTGCTGGAGATGGGGAACGAGGTACGGCTCCATCATAATGTTCCTTGTCTCGATTTCAGAAGCCTCAAAAAGAACATTGTGTTTGTGGAGGCTACCCATGCTTTCCACAGCCCATAGCATTGCATAGAGATTGGCCTCTTCTTTTGAACGGATGTATAAGTAAGCTCGTCTGCTATGCATTATAGGAGCTCCAGAAGAGTCTCTAAGGATCCAGGATACACCGCACGGTCGATCAACACTGATCCAAGAAGAGGCAACATTGCATTTTATAGAGTTTGCAATAGGTTTACGCCATCTCTTGGTATCAGCCGTTGGTGTTAGTTCTGGGATCGGAGCCTGAGCTTGTTCCCAAAGGGCAGCATCTTCATATGCTTGAGCAGCGGTGTAGTGGGGTCGAACCAGATGCTTTTTGAAGATGAAAGAGTTTTGTGCCTTCCAGATTTGCCATAGGAGCCAGGGAAAGACTTTGCGCGCATGTTCCTCCGTTCTGTGGTACTTAGACACAGACAAAGATGATGGATGTTCAAAAACATGGAGGTTCTGGAGAAGCCATGAGGGTGTAGTGGTACGTTTGCCAGATCCCACACTCTACGAACCTTTTCACAAGTGAAAAGGACATGACATATTGTCTCGTTTGCTTGACCACACAAAGGGCATATGCAGTTACCTGGGATGCCTCTTGAACGCAATCGTTCTTTAACAGCAAGCGCGCCCGATAAAGACCTCCATAGGAAATGTTTGAGTTTCGGTGGAGCTTTTATCTTCCAAAGATCCCCTCACAGCTTTTTCTCTAATGGAGGAAGAGCTCCACGGCCAGGATGGTTCATCTCTATTATTGCTTCTGTTAGTTTATAACCACTTTGCGTAGAGTACAGCCCATCCTTTGTAAAGCCCCAGCAGTATAAATCTTCTTGACTGATTTTTGGCTTGATACGGAAAATTCGAGCAGCGTCCTCCTCTGTGAATGTTTGCAACACTAGGTTCCGGTTCCAGATGTCAGAGTTATTTTTACTTGTTTGTTTGGATGTACAAAGAAAAATGAAATGATCGGAATGGAATAATGCAAAAAAAAAAATAGAATGTAATTCATTCTTATTCATTTATGAACAAATTTGTTAGGTAATAATTTTTTTGTATCTATTCTATTAATTCTTCAACATGTCCAATTGATTAAAGGTTGTGTCTAACATAAAATATAATGCATCTAAATAATTATCTAGATATATTATGTAATTACCTTTATTAAAAAAATTGTAACTTCCACGTTGGTTTCCTAAATCTGTAACTTTCACCTATATGTTACGTAATATGCGGTTATTTTTTTCTTTTGGGATCCATCAGAATAAATTCAGTTCCAGTAATTATTATTATTCATAAAATAATTTTGTAATGCTTCTAAGATGTAAGCATATTTTGTAAAGCCACCCTTTAATTCCAAAATATTAGTGGTTCACTACTTATTACAAACTGTGGACAACCTTACGTAGTTTAATAAATAAAAATTATATCATTTGGAAACAATAATATTGATACTTTACATTAATAAATATTATGTCCACTATAAAAATTAATGGAAATGAACTGTGGTTTAATTAAGATAATATAATACAATTTAGATTCTGATCAACATTTCAAAGAGTGAGTATATTTTTGGTTTTACATTTTCTAGAAATTCAATTTTTATATTTGTATCTTTTTAATCATATTTGTGTAGAATATTTTTCTTAACTGATTAGTAAAAAGTTCTAATAATTTTATAAAATAGCTGGACTATTAATAGGTCATTTTTCTAATTTAATAATATAGTTTATAAATATATCAGTATTAAAAAGTAATTTTTAAAAATTTAGAAATTTTTTAAAATTTAAATTATTTATATTTCATTTCACATAAAATATAATTTAAACATTTTCTACAACAAATTAGAGTTACGCTATATAATTCAAATACAACTATATTCTGATCCGCTCTTAAAAGGACGGGTATATTTTTTGTTTTATATTTAAAAAATATATATATTTGTGTGTTTTAATCGTATCTGTGTTTTTTTGTATAATATTTCTTCTAAATAGTTAATAGTTTTTAATCTATTTTATTAAATAGTTGGACCACACCTATGTCAATAGGTCATGTTCATGTTTTAAGATCCGCGGGTATAAGTTTTGTTATGTTTGGTATAGGTCAATAGGTCATGTTCATATGTTCACCTATACCAATAGGAGATAAAAATACTTATGTTGGACATGACTTTTATCAATTAATAATTATCTAAATATCTAATTAATACATTGAAATTAAATTTATAAAAAAAATAACAATTTAAATAAAATTGAATTATATCAGTCACCTATAGGTTCAACATGCACCCTCTGGTTTTAACGGTTTTTGTGGGTTTTATCAAAATTTTAGTTGATGAATATCTCTTGAAATCCAAACCGGATTATATATTGAATCACTAGATCTATAGATTTGAAAACATATCCGAATTTTCCTGTTTCAAAATAGACAAAATCTTTACGAATTTACATAATTTTTGTAAAATTATTAATGAAATTTTACATCATAAAATATATGGTGCTTTCAAGTGTGAGTCGAAAAATTGTTTATGTTATTAATATTTGAACACAAATATTTTAAGTTGTTGATATTGTAATATTTATTATTAATAAATTAAGAAGTTTAATTATATGATGAGATTTTGGTTTAAGTCTATTCAGAATTCAAATTTCTGTTTCAATTCATATTTTATGGGTTTTAGTTTGGGTTTAACTATCCGTTTAAATCATATAAAATTCTATAAACTAAAATATATAAATTTCAAATTAAAAATAAAAAAAGAACAAATCACATATAAATTTTGTAATACATGAACAAGTATCTAAATTTAACATAAAATTACTTATGTTTAAATCTTTGGTTAAAAACCCAATAAATGTGACATATTGGATCAATCTATATATTTCATTTATTTAAAAGACTATTATATCAAATTAAATTAGTAACAAACACAAATATGATTATAAAATAAATCAAATACAAACAAATAATTTTTCAAAAAAAATATTAAAATAAAAATATACCCGCCCTTTGAAGGGCGGGTCAAAATCTAGTTATCTAATTATTTTTGTAATTAATAGAACAGTCATTCTATTCAATTTATAATAAATGGTAAAAATCTATGAAATTAATGAAATCAACCATTTCACATCATTTAATTCTAAAATATTGTAATCCAATTGCATCTTATGTTTTTTTTATTTGTTCATGGAGATGATAACTGAGGTTAGTTTTGTTTATTTTTACATCAAAAATTCCTTGCAACATTTATAAGAGGATTAAAAGAGGATAATCTCAAGAACCTTATGACTTAAAATATAAATATCTACAAGAATGGAAAAAAAAAATTACATCATCAAACTCCAATATCTCTTACAAAATGACTAATTCATAAATTTATAAACCAAGATTTTTGTTTCTATTCAGGTATTAAAAATCTCTTTGTTTGTTCGGCACATATCTTTTTCCAAGCTAATACAGATTTAGAGCTCCATCAAAACTGCAACATTGAGTTTCTTGATAATCTCTTACGATAATAATAAGCAGGACATCACGTAAGTGGATAGGGTTTGAGCCATTGTATATTATGAATTTTTTTAAAATTCAGACGCTCTTGAATGAAAGTAAAGTTATATTTTTAGAGCCATAAATTTTCTCTAGTGCTCTTTCACATATTCCTATTTCCATCTTCTTTTATAATGCCCAAAGTTTGGTTTAGTTCTTTCAGTATATATGGAAAACTTTGTTGCTGAAAAGAATTTACGATTTAGAACCGTTGAAAAATTTCGCCAAAGATTTATTTTTCTTTCTCCAAAGAATTATTGTACGAATTGATAATTTTCATGAAATTTGCATATTGCATGATAGTATTTTAGAGATCTTAATCTTTCCTCCCTCTCTCAGCACCATTGATTTGAGCAATCAAGGCTTCAAAGAAGATTGGTAATCTTTGGATTTCTTTCCAATAGACTGTAATCAAATTTTTTTTAGACAGAACTGTTTATGACAAAAAAAATTATTTTATTTTAAAGTTGAATTATTTCTCGATTTATTCGTGTCATTCTTGCGCAGAAACCATATTAATTTTTTCTGTATCATTCTAATTTTATCGGATGTTCTCGAAAAAAATTTCTTTTATTACATGCTCAAATTATTGGTATTACTGCCTTCACATCGAAATGGATTGTAATCAAATTTTCCATCGTTTTATTTCTCTAACAGAATATTGGCGTGCATTATTTATTTCTATATATAACTTATTAAAATAAAAGTATTTTTAAAAAATAAATTTAATACGATGTGTTATAAATATGACTAAAATATTAATAAAGGTATTTTTGTCAATATTTTTTTGTAACAAAGTATGAATATATTTAATAAAATATCTAAAATCACAGTGAGGTGTAGAGAAGGAAGTTTGATGGTGTAGAATGTAGATGCTGGTTGTGGAGAGACGTAGTGGAGCATAGGTCGCTGTAAAAAAAAAGATATGGGTCGTTGTTTCCTTCGGCCACATTATTAATAGAATTGATTTTGGGCTTTCCACAGGTAAAGAGGTGTGAGTTTTTGACTGAAAAGACAAAAAAGTTTGTTTCAAATCCTTTTCATATTTTTTTTTCTTTTCAAGATTATGACTTGAAATAACAGTGGATTTGATTTAGTTTTACAAATTATCAATTGAAAACAGTGATTTAACATGATTTAGATTTAGATAAATACCACATTCAATAACACATGATTTGAGAAAAACATTAGAAATCATTAATTGAATAACTGGGAATTTTAAAAAAAAACCAAAACTATTCAAAATCTTCAATTCAATACACACCCCCTTAGACAACTGAGGACCAATAATGTACTCCAGTAACCACCCATAACAATGTACTCTAAACAAAACCGAAAACACTGATACATGTTCAGATTCACACAAATCAGTCATGAGGCCTCCCATTTCAAGTTCGAGTTTCTTCAACCAGCTGCAGACGACACAGCATCATCCGAGTCAACCTTCAGCTGCAACAAAAACAAACCAACCACAAAACAAAAATTCCTTAAACTGACCAAAACCACACGGCATGACTTTCAGTTCCCATATTATTGTTACTTGCAAATGTACCAGCTTTAAGTGATTGAGTAACGCTTGTTGGAGTTGTCCCTTAAGCTTCTGGCACTGCTCCAGCATCCGTCCTGAGTTCATCGTTTTCTCTAGCGCCCACCATAGTCTTTCCACTGTTGTGTAAGGAAACCAAACCCCTGATACCTTTTTCCTTTTCAATACCTCTGCTGGTTTCTGTTTTTTCACAAGAGAGCAAAAACAAATATACATATGTGAAAGCAAACTCATGCTTAGTCATAGGAGAGCTTCTTAAGGAGTGAAATCTGCAACCATTTGTTCTATTGTTTTGTGCATGCGTAAGACTCTTGCAACTCAAACGTTTTCTATGTTTTCATATTTAATTCTACCTCGAGAAGCTGAAAAACACTAGTGTACCTACAGATCCCAAAAAACTATCCTATAGGGAGATACTTATAATCTAGTCTCGTCTCTCTACAGCTGACAGCCATTGATCATATAACTCACCGATGATGCAAATGATTCCATGTACTCCAATAGCAAATTAGTGGCCTCTGAAAGACGCCCATAGTCAACATATAACTGAAACAATGAAGCAGGACTTGCTTCTTGCCCACCCATTCCCAAAGCTTTCTCCTTCTTACCATCCTGTCGAACAAACCAGAAATTGGTCAACAAGACTTGCATGAAACCAGAAGAGAACAACCTTCCTATGATTGTTTCTTTCCATGGTGTAAATGAAAGCAACCAACCTAGTTATAGATTCCAATGCACAGCAGATATTGTACAGAGAGATTATAAACAATATCTTCAACATTAGACAGTTATGCAACAAGAACGAATAAATAAAATCTACTCTAGAATATGTACCTCTGATATACTAATAGTGAAGCAATAGCTTACTGATGAAACATTCTTCATGCATGTCAGTATCTTTATCAAAGATGTAGGAAAACCAAATCAAGAAGTTTTAACCCAGATTTATAAAGCTACCTAAATTAATCAGAATATATACTATATCATATTTACCAAAATAAAAATAAAAAGTCCACTCAAATATCCCAAAATACTATCAAAAATTTACCTTGAACATGTGAACCAGCCAAAGAGGCAACTCTATACAAGAATCTGCCTGAAGAAGGGTTGAAGCAACAATAACTGGCAATCTAGCGTGTATGTCTTTGTACCTCTTCTGCATTTATACACGTAAATTGTTTCACAAAACCAAACAATGATTAAAACTTTCAATACCCTAAGCTTATTGCCAATACTCATAAAATCCAGAGTAGTAAATAATTAGATACCAATTAAAACTAAAAGTGAATTCCAATCAAGAATTCAGAAATTACTCACAAGATAAACCTCAAGAATTTCCCAGTCACCAGCCAAGTTGGAGCTTTGAACAGCAGGGCTTCTATCAGGCGAATGGGTGACTTCGTCTTCCGTAGATGTTAACATAAGATTAGGCCTGAGATCATTTCTGTAAAATGAATAAAAGTACATTTTTGGATCAGTCAGGCAAGTCAACAAGTAACCAATGAAATACCAAGCAGCTAAGGTGTATTCACTCACGATGACCACAGCGTTCCTTTAGCAGGGCAACATCTTATTGCCATATTCTCAAATATCTTTTCCAGCTCCCTGAGAATAAGGAGTAATTCATTAAACCTACGTAATTCTCAAGGAATATGATTTCAGAAACACCAAGTAAGAAATTTTACTTTTTCAAAGCTGAGCCTCTCCAAAATTTTAAAACAACAGTGAATGCCATGTCATACAAGTCTGCCTGGACAAGAAGGTCAACCAAGTCCGGTGGTGGTTTTTCGAGCCCTGGAGTAAAGAAAACAATGCATATTTATAGACATGACTATAAGATTACTTGGAAACAGTTAGCACTGTCTATGAGATCCTTTTGAAAATCATGCCTAAAGGAAATTGCATAAAAGACAGTTGTCACCTAAAACTGTAGCTAAATCAATGATGCGCAAAACTACCTAATAACATAAAAGGAGACTGCAATATTTAATCCTTGCAACGGTTGCAGTACATCAAGCTCTTAATTCCCTCACATTCCATTCAGGGTGAAGATACCCTAGTTCTAAAGCACGGATTAATTAAAGTTCCAACAGCCCCTATACTGCAAACTCAAAATAGTCCCTGGAGGAAATAGGAGACAGCTTACCTGAATATGTCCACTCGAAGTTTTTCAGAGAAAGCAGATATTCTGCTGTAGTGAAAACAAACTCGTTTTGGATTTTCTCGATATCAATGCAACTCTGATCCCCTTTGGGCTGGTCATTACTCCTTACTGCTGCAAAAGTAATTCAAATGTCGCTATCTGTGCGATAATACATCAATATAACATAATGACGCCCCAGCGTTTAGAGTTGAGAAGACTAACATTGTTGTTCTTCTACTCTTTTAGCCTTTTTTGCTGGATAATGCATGGATTCTTCTGGTAGTGGATCAATCCAAGCATACCCAGGATGCACAAGACTTAATGCATTTATAGCAGCAGAAAGTCCATTAAGCCTCTCTTGCAAAACTAGGGTCTTGTGTTTATAATCCGTGGATCCTGCCTCACTTCTCAGACGAGCAGAAAACTGATACATGTAACTTGCCGCCATTCGCCAATTGTGTCGTTTCATCTCGTAAGCATAAAGCAGCTTGTATGGATTTGGCTTAATCATTATCTCGGAACGCCCAGCCTACAAATGTAGAAGAAAAAATAGTAGAAATAAAACAAGGGCATAAACAAACCGACTCTGCGTCCCACAAAATACCTTCCAAAAAAGCTCTTGGGTGATCTTCTCTGATAAGCCGATGAAAGGCAGATGTCCATCAATGAGGATCTGAAATAAAAGAGAAGTGTTATAAGAATTTTCTTTCAAAGTCATGGTAGTAAAAACATCTTTGTGGAGACCTGAAACATTAAGATAGCACCCACACTAGCAAAATCAATTTTAGTTCCAAGCTAACATACATCTAAGTCCTAACAGCAAAGAGAATTTGCACATGGATTACACTATTTATAACAGTTTTGGAGATGAGGGTCTGTCAAATGTTCTCGTTATTTGCCCATCACAGAAGGAATAATTAAGGAAAATAAGAAAATAAGCATTCTTGACCTCTACCTTGGTTTTGCCACATTCAAATAGAACTATTATGAAGCGCCTCAAACAGATGCGCTTAATTTCCTCATCAGGGTTCGAAATAATAGCGCAGTAAGCATCATTCAAGAGATTCAGATCTAACGTGAACTTGAAAACATTTGCCCACAGTCGTCCTCTACAGTAAGTGGCTGTTACAGGTGGATGGACGTTCTCACTACTCTCCATGAAATTAATGGCCTCATCTACTTGCTCAAGGGCTGCGTACGCAAACTGACAAGCTCCTTCACTTATATTGTACCGTTCAAAAATTTGCATAGCCCATTCATAGTAATGAAGTTTCCATGTGGCACAAGAATTTTCACCATCTGAAATACTGGCACCTGCTTCAACCAAATGGATGGTCAAAAAGGGATAATGAATCAGTAAGACACACAGCCTAGTTTTCGAAACAATCAAAACTGACAAAGAACTAGAGCAAGAACAAACTCCTTGAGGAGCTCACCAATTGTGGAATGTGAAAATCCTGCTTCTTTAGCCAAGCTGTGCAAAGCCTTCCAAGATCCTTCACCTGATGAAGCTCTGCATCGGAACCAGGGTCGATACCATGAGATGTTTTTTAAAAAAATACCTAGACAATGTTCTTGAAGTGATAATATTTAATTAAACCAGAGATGTTGGAAAACATAGCGAGCTTGTCTTCTATGAGATGAGAATAAAACTTACAAGTTATGCACTGGCACAATGTACAATTTATACATGAACAGGCTACAAAATTATCAGTGTATAGACTACAAATGATAAGCACCTGAAGAAGCAGCGGATGGCATCACTAATCTTTCTCTCTTTTAATACCCCGCACGCTCCACGCTGCACTTCATCAAGGAGGCAACAACCACGGATATGTTGAAGAAGACACCAATCTCCATTGGTATCTTGGGCATGTCCAAATGTTTTCTCCCCACGTAAACTTGCCTCGACAATCAAAAGGATTCGCTTGAAATGGTAATTAAGAATATACAAAAAAAAACAAAACAAAGGAATTAGCAATTAATTTTAACTAGCAGCTAGCTAAATATAACGTTTGCTGGAAAAGGTTCACCAAAGAAGCAGAGACAGTTTTTTACCTCGACAGCATCAGCCTGTCCATTCCTAATCAACCTAAGAGTAAGCTCAGTTGAGCGTCTTAGCAAAGAAGAAGAGTCCTCTCCAGTTTTACTATAACGAATCCAGCTAATGAAGTTTTGTACCAAGCTTGTAATGCTTTGTGAACTTGGAAGATATCTAAGTCGAATCCAGTTAAATCGGCTATCCACATTGCAACTCCGGTCACTGAAAAGAAGAATATACGCCAATGAGAAACCGCATTTCCCAAGCATTGTGTTCCATGATCTTCTGTCAATGCTGCTATCTACAATGATAAGACGATTGTGTCAGTGTGAAATATTGGATATGACTTGTGAGGTATGAGCTTTGGGGAATATTTTCGAAGGACAAAACCTACCAATCTGAAGAGATGAGAGCTTAAAGCTGAAATCTTCCACTGAAGTCAATTGAGCCGGCGTGGTAACAAAGAAAAGAATGATCAGCCACTCTGAGACAATATCTTGGATCATCGGAAGCAATTCCAGCCGTAGCTTACATATATCTTGCTGTGACATATTTACCTGCCCAAATAGTAAACCAGAGAACAAAAGAGTAAACAGAACGAGTGACTGCGTTTAAAATATATAAAAAAAGTTGCAAGAAGTAGAGTATGTGAGATTAGTGTCGACATATAAACTACAAAGATTCCATTAAAGGAATGCATTTTGACAATAATATGAACCAAACTGGAAACTGACCTGCCCGGAGATGTTAAGCAGATAGCTGACGATTAGGAAGATGTCAATGGCAGACTCAAACATCACCTTTGCAAACTGAGAAGTGGCTTGAACAAGGATAGAACTACAGATATCTGATAATGTCTCGCTATCATTGTTATGCATAACTTTCTTAGGGACCAGATACTGCAAATAGTGCTCCATGATAGTAAAAACCTTTTCCCAAGATCCAGCCCTTTGACATAGAGCAGAGAGAGACAATAACATTTCAATGGAGAATGTTCTAAGATTTTTATGAGCTTCTAGCTCTTTGTCCCGTGCTCTATCAGCACCAAGATCCGACCAAGTACGCTGACCTATGGACATTGCATATCCCGACTCAAGGATGTTAACTAAGCGAGGAACAATTTCCTCAGATGATATAACTGGCCTTCCAGTAACCGATTCATAATACATGGCATAAGGAGCAGCACCCCACTGCTTATTGATCTTCGAAATACATCTTAGTACCTCCGACAGAATCCCATGTTCATTGGTAGACATCCCAAAGCCTAAGCTTGTCAGGTTGCTGTGTTCGGAGGAAGATCCTATCAACAGACAGCACCGTATTAAATCTTAAGTGATTATAAGCAATACAAGAAAATTATGGTCCTAGATAATAGATCAAGAATCCTTTACATACCTCCAAGGCTGTGCTCAACGTTCTCTGATCTAAAGAACAGTGATACAGAATCGTTTCTAACTAAACCAATAACATCTGACTGAACCAACAACGTGCAAGGTTCGTTATTGTTGCACCAGTGATCAAGATAGCACGAACAAAAGTTTTCCCACCAGTGAAAAACTGAAATAGAAGTCTCACCAGTAACCTGACATAGGCAGAGGCATATTTCAGCTTGTATGACGCAGAGTTATACCAACGGGCAGTCGAATGCATTGTATAAGGTACTATAGAACTGAGTAAAAAACAAACCTCTTCCTCAACTAGTAAAAGAATCTCGCTTTTAAGCTCATCAAGACTTAAGGATTGAAATTCAGAATCAGTCCAGTGTTTGTTGTGGTCCCGTAAAGTTAGACGCAAGGCAACAGTGTGAAAAATTCCAGGACAAAGAAGCCTACGTAAGAAGACTGATGAAATGAATCCCATAATTTGATCCTGCAAATTGCAATAAAGGTTTAGATGGTCTCATACAATAAACATTTGTTTTACAGCATAAAATGCATAAAAGGAGAAGCAGATTGAGTATATTTTTTTCCAACAAAATGAAAACTATGTTTTAAAATTAAGACCTTTGCGGATGAAAAAAGTGAATGTGAAGTCAAAAGAAGGTCATGCGAAGAGCTCCTAGCACTCAGAAATAACTGTTCAGAAATGTATTCCTCCTGTAAAGTGTAAGACCGTGCTTCCCTGAAAACAAATTTAAAATAGAGTATTATCCACCATCAAGAAACAAAAATCAAAAGAGTGAACACAAAAATGTCGGCAGTAGTAAATAGCACAACCAACCACTACTAAAAGATATACACGAGAGTAGCATTTCCCTCAAAAGTTTAGATACTAACACTCTTTCTAGTTTTTTCTTGTTCAAACACTCTTTCTAGCTTAACCTATTATCTTGACAAAACAAATCTCAGAAATGAAACCCCTGGGGAGGGCTTCGCCTAGAGTTCTCAACTTTTTTAAGAGGATTCCATCACCAGGAATTGTAACACAAAAATTCGCCTGCTATATATGTCGCATTAATGTTTCAAAACGGTAAAAGGTTCCAACAGAAGAAGACTAAGAGAAAATAAGACCTCCTAAAACATCAGTATAATGCAATTTTTATATGGAGTATAAAGATTCAACCAAATCAGCAGAAACTAAGTCTTCCCGAACTTACATGGTGCTAGATTTCTGGTACAACACGTGAGATGTCAATTCATCAGTCTTCAGAGTCCAAATCTCGTCGGAAGTAAATCTGACATCCCGCAGTTCCCCCTGCGAAATTCAGGAATCAGGATGTGCAAATCAAAATAGTTGCGAACAAAAGAAATACAACGAAGATGCAAATTCAACATAGTTGTGAGTAAAAAGAAAATAGAATAGCATGTGTTGAGAATGAGCCCAGAAAACGTACCCCTTCTAGTGAAATATTCTGTAGTCCAGAATCCAGAGACAAGGCTATCCTCTCCCCAGAACTAAAGTGCAGGTCATATACAGTGATCACGTCCACGTTGTCTCCCTTCAAAAATTGGAAAATGGCTATCACTTCCGAGAATGCAATAGAAAACGAACTACAAATGTCCCACTCCAGTAAGCCGTAAAGAATCTGAAATGCGTGTAGTAAAAGCTTACCATAGTATTCCTATACAAGACAGCTAAAGGAATGATGCCATTAACGTAATCAACTTTGCCCAACCATAACCTCAGACACACAACCCCTAGTGAAAGAAGCATGAATAAGTCAAAAACAGAGGGAAAAGATAATCAAACAAAACAAATTAGTGGCCACCGATAGAAGTAGCAGATATTACCCTCAACGTTTTTAGCAGCTATACTCTGACACAAAACCCTGCTACAGGTCAGAATGTCCCACACACGTAACCCCCCGTCAGCATGAAGCACGCATATCAAGTTTCTTCCATAAACTTCTGATATACATAAATCTTGCACGGCAGCAACAACTGTCCCCCTACACATTGCGCATTATATAGATGGAAATCACTAGAGGGAAAAAAAAGAAGGGCGTATAGCGAAAGATATCACACATCATTAGCTTTGTTTCGTTCGTCTAAGTAAAATACAAGTAAAAGACATTAGTTTTCTAGTAACGGTACTACAATTACGTGCCTTACAAAACCCCAAAGACGACCAAGTCCTGTATCATCACGCAGCTCCTGGTGGAAACCTGATAGAGAGACGAAGGCAAGTGATAAAAAGAAACATAAAAGAATGGAGACACTAAGCTAATGGCAGAGTCAATCAACCTGATGCAGGTTGGAAAGAAGAGACAGAGCCATCTGATCTCCCAAGGAAAAGGAATCCAGGCGATGCAGCCACACTGGTAACATGAGTTTCGTTCAAGTATGGTCGAACATTCAAGTGGATCAGATGGTCAAGCGGGAAGACCGAGCCAGACTTATAGGACGAAGTATTCTCGATTTTGAGGACGTAGACAACACCAGATGGCGAGAGAGCGTAGAGAAAGAAGACGAGACGACCACTCTCACTTCCCTGCAGTTCAATTCCGTAACTTCAATTTCAAACATAAACTAAAGGATTCAAAAAAAGTGGAGAAGAGGGATTCAATCTACCTCGTCGGCGGATAGAAAAGCGAAAGGAGAGAGGGTGTGAGCGAAGACGAAACGAAGCCCGGTTAATGGAAAACCAGATTTAGCAGAGAGCTGAAGAAGGTCGAGAACGTTTGACCTCGTTTTGTTGATTCTACAAACGAAAGAGATCGGAGGCTCGCCAAGTACACAGCTCGAAGCGTAGTCTTCTTCCGACGAAGGAAGGAGAACGTATCCATTGTCCTCCTCCGTAGAAGGAGAAGGAGGAGGAAGAGGAGGGACGGATATATCGAGCCACTTGACGACATTTCCGCCGCCTGCGACTGGAACCTCCATACCGCCAGGCGAACTCCGACGATTCGACTCCATGTGTTCGTTCTTTGGAACCCTAAACCTTGACTCAGGCAGAGAATTGCAGCAGACGGGGAAGGAGTGACTCTCCGGTTAGAGATATTTTATCGCTCAGCCCGTTAACGATCTTTAATGGGCCTAGTAGTTGTTTAGCCCATTAAGTATTTGGTAATGTAAAACTAGAGCCTAGCGTTTAACGGGGTCGTTTATCTCTGTTCAACTCTTTTTCTTGTACAAAACTGTCGCTTGTTCAGAATGAATGAATGAATGTTAAAAGCTCGCTGCAGCGATACTAGTTGCTTCCTCTTCTTCTTCTTCTTCCTCACGATTCTTCTCTTCCTCTTCGTTGTTTCACATGCCGCAACCATTGGAGAAAGAGAATCCTTGGAAGGAAGTTATTTGTGAATCCGTTGAATTGGTGTTTTTGTTAATTCAATTGTGCCGTCGAGAGAATTCAGGTCATCGGGGATTAGGGTTTCAATCTCAACGGAGACGCGCTGAATTCAAATCAGTCGAATTCGATGATTCTCGCAGAATTAAAGCCAGTGGTGATGCTTGAATCGATCTTCTGCGATCCATCAAGAGGTATGATTCCAAACGAAGCGAATTGATATCTTGTCTTTCGTTCTAAGAACTTATTATATCGTTTTTGGATAATTTTGCTGATAAAACCAATTGATTTGATGAACTCCAGCGTTTCACAGAGTTGGATCATGATGCTACTAGTAGCAAGAAGGGCTCAGATTGTTGTCGTGAACATCCCCCTTTGTTGTCTTGGAGGTTAGATTTGATTCCTCTTTGTTAACCATCACATGAATAACCTCTTTTGTGCTCATCATCGGCAACTTTTTGATGGTGATAGTGTAGTTTCTCATGCTCATTCTAGGATGTATGCATATACTTACAACCTTGTTGACGCCTGAGCATTTGGATGATGTTTGCTTCTTGATGATGGTTACTAATCCTACATCTCTGTCTTTGTGCATTGTTTTCTGTTTTGTTCCTCCAAGTACAAGATTTGTCTGGTGCTTCTTTCGTAAGTGCTGACCTCACATTTTTTTTTCGTGTTGCTTGCAGAGATTAAAACAACATGATGGAAGTCGAGAGACCATATTTTGCCAGGAGGAGATGAGTTATTACCTACGCTACTATTGAGTCTTTTTTGCGCTCTGACTAAGCTCCACTTGTGATATTGTAATTCTGTCGCTACCCAAAAAATGTCTAGGTCAAGTTGCTTTATCACATCCCAAGCTTGGTGTTGATTACTGAATGATTTCCTATGTAATACTGATTTTGTTTGATATGGAATTACAGGCAGATACTACACTCTTGCATTCATCCACTTTTGCCGGAGGAAGGCTAAAATTGTCTCGGCCAAGACAATTTCCTGTAAAGTCATTCCATGGAGGAAAACTGTGTTCGACATGCGAGGTACAAGATCATTCAGAGAAGTAGTTCCAGCTTAACTGTTAAGTAAATTAAGTTGTGCAGAGAATGCAAACATATGCTTAGTTAATAAATGGTGTGAAAGGATCTGCATTCTAATTATATTTATTGATTTAGGATAATTTACTAATCTTATTTGTTGGTTTATGTTTTCTAAGCTTCAGGATAAGGGAAGACCAGTGACAAGAACATGGAAGACGTTTACAGATTGCTGACTGTGTACAAGAACATGGAAGTTGTGAAGAATAGGAAGAAAGTGCATATATGCAGCAACGAAGAAAGTAAAGGTAAGATGCTACTAGCATCTCCATACATTTATCCTTCATAGAAATCTCAAACCCTTGATAACATAACAAAAGTGTAACATCCATAATCACCTTGCAAAGACATATTTACATAAATACAGTCAGCCTACACTAAGTGTTAAAGATAAATTAGACCCATAGACCCACTGTCCATAGCAGCTGACTCACCTCTACAAAAGCCAGTTAGGGACACTTGACTAGAACCACGCTCATTAACAGATTGCTTTGGTTTCTTGCTGTACAGTTCAATGCATCTGAAACAATGGAACTTGGAAGGTAGTGCATCGGCATTTTCAATCCCCGCACATCTAGTGTGGTGCCACACACCACACAAATCACAGGCCAACATCCTCTCACCATCATCATCCTTTGTGCCACACTTGCAATCGACTTCCCAGTTCTCCACCCCTCTCTCCATGCGGTATTGGAGGAGTCCTTCTTTAGATGAGCATCTCCCTTTGACCCGCATGACTCCATTTGTACCAATTAAAAACTTCAGGGTAATGGAATCATCCATAGAGCTGTAACCTAGGAGCTCCTCCACTTCAAAACTCTTGAACATTGCATACACTTCCTGAAAAGCCTTGGCCACTTCTGTTTTCAGGTCAGATACAGTAGCCTTCAGTGGAAACACCAACAGTTCAGGTGGTGGGGATGGGCATTCATTGGCCTCATCGGAAAGCTCGACATGGCACCAAAGGTAGACTGCAAAGGGATTAACCGGGCTGGAAGAATAATCTTTTATGAAATGCTTACAGTCAAGTATCTTTGTGGCTGCATCAATCATTTTATCACTAGTAGCTTGAGACCTGAACTCGACCATGGTTTGTGGGTGCAATAATGTGTCATATAAATATCTCAAGTCGCATTTGATTTGCTCTTCCGATGCATAATTCATGTCTTGATTAGATAAGCGGTGCACATTGTTGACAGGTTCAAGCCTGAAGTTGATAACGCCAAAGGTTAAGATTATGCACGAGAGCAGACTACCAATCACAAGAAGAAAATGAAGAAATATTACCTATACTCAAAGTCGTTTGAGCCAGGCTTGCAGCGAGAGCAGACTACTCGAGATCCATCATCCACCAAGACGCCTCCAAAATGCTTGAGACAATAATCAATCAGCTGTGGGGAGCCTGTTTTGCAAATAGACCTTTTAAGAGCCCACCTTTTAACCCAGTAAGCTCCTTGACCTCCTGCAGCTTTTAATATCTTAACCATGGTTTGCTGTACACGTTCTACATCACTTCTACTCCAAGCACAAAGCACAGCCGATGTTGTAGTTGTTGTGGCTTTCGCTTGGTTCTCACGAATCAGTTGTAGCAGAAAGGAGAATAGGTCTCTTACGGTCACAAGCTCTGAACAGGAGAGTGACTGGTAGAAGCCGAGAATGGAGTGTAGTTGAGTTCTTGGGTTCCTCCCTTGAAACATGAACTCAGAGAGAGGCATTGCAGATAAAGTAGTCACAGCACTCATGTACGCTTCTCTTGTGAGTGCATAACTCCCAGATTTGAGTTCATAACCCCACTCGCTGTACCAAGAACACCCTCTAGCCACCCCATGAAGCAATCGGTAGTCCATCCCATACTTCCTTGACACATCCATCACACTAGCCTTGCGAACAGAAAGGGAGGAGCAAAGCCTGTCCCAAAAGTCCATAATGGAACGGCCAGTTAAGAATCCAGAGCCACCTTCTCTACCCTTGAGAGACAAGAGATGTGCATAGCCGTTCGAGTGAATAACGCCATGAAGTAGATGAGTGTTGTCCTCCAACTGAGAGTAAACCCAGTCCTCTGTGTCCAGAGCCAAGCTGCACCACCTGCAATTAATGCCTTCGGACAAGTTCTGAGTATAACCACACATCGAGCAAGCCTTTTCCAGCCCAATGTTGAGGCTCTTACTGTCTCCTCCTGATCTTATGAGGAAGTGGTACCTCTTTTTACACACAGGATGGCTACTCCAACCTTCAAAAACATAACAAAAAAAACAAAGTTTTGCTCAGTATATGCATTCAACAGCCTATGGATGGACGATTAAATAAAAAAAGATTCAAACTTTTCACAAAGAGGAATATGGACAGACCAACGACTCGGCAGTGGTCACAGTAAACGGATCTAGAGGATCTGGTTACATCCTCCTCAACAACGTCAACGGAGATGAGTCTCGAGGAGGAGAGATCTGAACCGTCTGTCGAATCTCCATGTCTGAGAAGGATCTGCCAAGTTCTCAAGCTGGAGAAGAGCGTGGAGGTAGGGAGAGTGACACGGGCGTGGCTCGCGAGGAAGGATGTCACCCCGTCGCGGAACGGCTGCAAGGTAGACGTGCCGCATCTCATCTCTTCCGCTGGGAAGGTGGAGAAACGGTAGAGATTAGCGGGGATTTTGTTGCTACGCCTAGATCTCTTGGCGTTCCGACCGACATCCATCACAGCCATGACTGTACGAAGCGTTTAGTTTACTAACGACAAAGCCAAACTCGAAAATAAGACTATAAACTAAGAGAGAGAGACCGTGAGATAGATACAGAAGAGGAGAGAGAGAGAGATATAGAAGAAGGGTGTTTTTGGTGGGAGTTTTGGCGGAAGATTTTCCCTCTCAAAATTGAGATTAGGGTTTTTGTTTGTTGTGGATGTATTGACCAAAAACTTGACCTCTTCTGTAGGGGAAGATGAGAGAGAGATGTGGGCCCTACTGATTGAGTCGGTTTTATATTTTCTTTTTCTACACGCTTTAGTTTTTATTTTTCCTCTTCTTCCCTTTTTTGTTTATAAATTACCCAATTAATAAAGTAAACGTAGCTGTTATATAAAATCCTATCTAATCCAATCCCGATTGACTCCTAAAAGATTTCTTGGTCAAATATATAATTCAAATATTTAGCTTTTAAATTTGTCGTCACCCAAATATTTCTTTTTTCGATAAAATGTTAAATTATCCAAATACTTGCCAAATATTTGGTATAACCGTATAAGTATCGAAATATTTCTTTTTAGGTCATCGAAATACTTACTGTTTTGTTAAAGTAAGTCCAAAACAAAATTTAAAGAAAAAACATATTTGCCCAGATTTTCTTTTGTAAGGTTTATAAATACTGCTGACGAAAAAGGGTTATCTTCAGTTATTTTTGAAAAAAAATTGAAAAGTTGTAAAATATTTTATGTGTTT
Organism: Raphanus sativus; assembly: GCF_000801105.2. NCBI lineage: Eukaryota > Viridiplantae > Streptophyta > Magnoliopsida > Brassicales > Brassicaceae > Raphanus > Raphanus sativus. The sequence goes on from NC_079515.1 coordinate 19,188,608, forward strand.
TGTATACTAAGTTAATCATCTTAAAAAAAAAGTTAATCGTCTTAACTTGACTTAACTATAATAATGATAATTATTATTACCTTACTTTAAAACACAAACCTTATCTTCCGTATGATATATCGTCTATAAGGAAGCGTGAAAAAGTTATAACCCTAATTAATTTCTCCATCTGTTTCAAAACAATGACGACGATCTCTGATCTTTCCCGAGACTTGATCGGGGAGATACTTTCCAAAGTTCCGATCACATGTGTTGGAAAAGTAAGATGCACTTGCAAACGATGGAATGATTCAACGAGAGACAGGATAGTTGGTAAAGCAGGAGCTAGGCAGTTTATGGGGTTCACGATGATGGATTATAAGGTTTGTTCTTTGAGAATCGATCTCAACGGAATACTCAAGGACGAAGAAGGCTCTGGTCTAATATCTATAAAACCGATTGATAGGCTCAATAAAATCGAGATATATAAAGTGTTTCACTGTGACGGCTTGTTGTTATGCGCGACAAAAGACAACACAAGGCTATTGGTTTGGAACCCGTATCTAGGGCAAACCAAGTGGATCGAGCCTAAAAAAGCTTACCACAGATTGGACAGGTATGCTCTCGGGTACGATAAAAACAAGAAATCCTACAAAATATTGAGGTTTGTGGATAATAAGTACTTGCCCACATCCCTTTTTGAGTTCGAAATCTACGATATGAACTCTAGGTTGTGGAGGGCTCTTGATGTCACTCCCGACTGGGATAACGAGTTTTTTCGACCCGGCTTGACAGTGAAGGGAAACACTTACTTCTTCGCTAAACAAAAAATAATATTTGAAGATGACGCGGATGAAGCAGACGGAGATGTGGATGATTTCTTGGTCTCTTTTGATTTTACAAAAGAGAGATTTGGACCACATCTGCATGTGCCGTTTCACTCGTATCTCCACGAAGATACCGTGGCTCTATCGAGTGTTGGAGAAGATAAGATTGCAGCTTTATATCAGTGCGCGGACATTAATGTGATGGAGATATGGGTTACAACTAAGATTGAGCCACACACGGTGTCGTGGAGCAAGATGTGCTTCTTAGCAGTTAATAATATGACCCCTCTCATTGGTGCAAGTTTCTTCATTGACGAGGAAAAGAAACTGGCAGTGGTTTTCGCTTTAGACTTTCTTGGTCGCTACAAAAGGGCTTGCATCATTGGAGAAAATGGGTATTTTAAACAAGTGGATCTCGGAGAAGTTGTTGTGAATTCTGGTGACTACCGTTTCCCAATGTGCTCGTACGTGCCAAGTTTAGTGCAAATCATCCAAGCCTAGTATCATGGGGAAGAAGAAAAGGACGATTAGTTGTTACTGGGAAGTCCTTTTTATTTGTTTCTTTCGTATCCTTTTCGTTTTCTTTGCCTTTTGTCACTTTCTTTGAGCAAGACTTATTTTTCTTTTGTTTCTATTTATCATGTATTACTCAAAATCTCTGTCTATCAATCGTATTTGAAGTCTTGACCAAAAAAAAAACCTTATGTTCAGTATCTAAGAGCATGTGCATTGCAAACAACCTTATTTGTTGCTTAATCAATTTTTAATTATTAAAATTTAGGGAAGCAATTTTGTTAAGCAATTTTAGTTTTATATGGATTTATTGGAAGCAATACAATCTCGTTCTCTCCCACAACCCGATCCGTCGGAAGCACCGAGTACAGCTGTTGCAGATCCATCGCCGGCGGCACAGGCATCGCCGTCATTGCTCTCCCAAAACACCCTCAACAAACTCCAGATTCGCCATCCAACCCTCCGTTCCTCCTTCCGCTTCGACGCGTCTGCCGGTTCCTTCTCCCTCGCAATCTCCGCCGACGACTCCTCCCGCGTCGAAAATCCACCCCTTCGACTCGTCATCGACGGCTCGGATCATCAGAGACCTTTTTTGCGAAGCCACCTCTCCTCTCTCTCCACTCACTTACCCACACGTGTCTGTAAGCAACCATACTTCTGGCCCTTAATTAAACAACGACGCTTCTATTATTAAGTTTTTTTGATTTTCTTTTTAATGAAGATTAGGCTAAGCAACGCTTTAAGCGTCCGCAATGCACATGCTCTAATCTAATCTTTAACTGTTTCTTTTACCAATTTAGTACTTTATACCGATTCAGATATATCTCCTTTTTGTTAAAAAAAAAATATACTATATTTATCTCCTTTCATGCTAAAAGTGTAAATTGAATTCTCCCCCTTCCCAAGAAAATAAAACTAAAAATTAAAAGACCTATAAAGTCAATGCTCATAACCAATTGGGCAATTGTTCGACACCAACAAAAATATCATTTTTATTACGTTTTGCAACGTCTCCTTTATTCATTCCACAAAGGCAACCAACTCAGAAGAAGAAGCGAAAATTAGAGAGAGGAGTGTCTCCTTCCGCGCAAGCGCGGTGCACACGTGCCATCCGATCAACCGACTTACAAATCCCACTGCATGACCAATCGAACGACGCAGCACACACGTTCCCGGCCTGCGCTTTCCACTGACAATCCGGTGGCGTCCCGCAACACATTGACCTCTCGTCCACATGCTCCACCTCTAACCCTAGCATCCACGCTCCTAACGACACGTCCTCGTTCGCGTACCTGTGCAGTATTCCTCTACTCCCCCACACAAACCATTAATTACTACTTTTGTAGGCTACAAGAAAATAAAAGATTAATGTCACTCACTGGTTAGTAGAGATGTACGCAGCTAAGTCTTTAGAGATTGCGTAGATCTGTCCAGTCGCATGTCTGAAGTACTTGTTCCCTTCTTCTCCAAACTTCCAGAACTCTGGCTCGTGGTACTTCACTCCCCTAGGTTTTATACCATTCTTTTCAGACATCCAAAGGTTTCAATTTTTATATGTTTTGTTGTTATAAGAACGATTCTTACTTTAGTGAAAGAACCGGACCAGACTTCATGCATCCAATGTAAACCCTCGGTCTTGATTGATATCTCGCTAGTGTGGTAACGAGCATTCCTAAGTTGACATGTACGTCGTCGTCTACCTTCACGTAGAACTCTGCGTCCCACATTGCTGCTGCTGTTGAGAAGTAGAGTCTTGTCTTTGTAGAGAGCTGGTGATATCCTTCAATGTGTTTTAGTCTCAAGAAATCTTTATACTCTGAATCTTCTTCATCTATGGCTTTGTCTAATACTCCTCCTGGTGTTGCACTGTGTCCTATCACAAACCTGACAACAACAACAACAACTAACTTTAGATGACTTGCTTTTTGGTAATTATTGTATTTTCCTTGGCTTACTTCACAACCTTACAACAATCCCTTTCTCTTTCTCGATTTTCTTCAGCTTTTCTCCTGTTGGCATCCATGTCTGCCTCACCGAATCTCGTCTCTTCTTGCTGCTGAATGCTGTGTTGATGCCTATCACTGCAAACGCTTTTTGTAGACTCTGGTTTTTCGCGCTCTTTTCGCTCCAGAACTCACTGTTTCTATGGCTGGTACGTCCTGCTGCTAACTCCAGCTCCAACGTTGACATAGTTCTCTCCAATGCTCTACACATTTATTAACACTTTTAGTGTTGTTACATTCTCTGTCTTAATCATGTTTAACCAAAAACAAAAAAAAAACAAAAGATTGGACTATTACTTTACTGCTTGGTGGGTTTTTGATACTTCTCCTATTATGTCTCTGGATTTGCTTTCTATCAATTTCTGATCAACAAAAGTGGGAAAAAATGTTATTAGTAAATATATTAGGTGGTTTATTATGTTTAGTAAGGATAAGTGGAGAAGGAGATATTACGCGTTTATGTTCATCGCAGTCCTTTTGAACTTCTAAACGTTTAGACAAATGCTTTACGAGATGTTGATCCTCTTCTTCAGACACGTAAGAGCGACTCAAAGATCGACTCATGAACAGTGAGCCTGCAAGAAAGCTAGCGAGGCACAGCACTATTATGGCTTTTCCTGAAGCAGCTTTGGGCCTCATCTCTATGCTCCTCTTTAGTCCTAATTCTGCAGAACATCATATAAACTGATCATGAGGATGTATACTTGTCTGTGCTTTTACATCACATGCTTAAATGATCATGAAATTTGTGTATACATATGTTATATGCTCATGAGGATGCTTGAAATATCTAACTAAAATCCTCTATACATTTCTAATATGATCAGAGGCATGCCATTTGTAGGAGATTTTATCAGAGCCAATAACATTATATGGACGAAAAGCTATACATCAAGGAAAAGGTTAGATAATTTTTTTGCACAGCTTCTTAAGCTAAATAAACTCCGGTTTAAGAACAATTGATTTTTTTGAAACTAATAACAATAGATCAATTTAACAAACTCAGACTCTTTTTTTTTTCTTCTGAAAAATCAAACTTGGACTCTTAAGATTGATGATTGAGAATCATGAACATACCTCTATGAAATGATGGGACTGAATACGAGAGCTTTCAGATTAAGAAACAAGTTCTGAAAGCTCATGAGATGTTATTTATATAAAATGAACACAAGAATGTAGTTGCTGAACGACAACGGCGCTGATGTTTTGCTTCTCTGTCTCAATCTGTCCGTCTTGTCATGCAATGTGCATGTCCCAACTACATTCTTGCAACAACTTAGGCGCTTAGAGTGTTGCGTTCACAACACATGACTCAAGTTCTTGAACAAATAAGCGTAAATGTGGTACAGACGTTACACCATATGTAAATGCTTGTAAGAATTACGTGAAAACTGTAACAATATTTCAAAGTTAATGTAATTGTGAAATAGTAATTACAAGTACTAACATATGTTGCAATAACATTAAGTTACATCTCTATAATAGTATACACTGTGACATCAAGTTACATCTCCAATTGAAACCAATACGTAGTAGCGTAGGTCTGTTAAAGTGGGTCGGTCCATTTTGTAGAGGTTAAAAACATTCTTGAACCAAGCTGCAAGAAAGTTTTAAGCTTAAGGATCACGTTAGATATGTTTTGTTTAATGAAGCATAATGATCATACGGAGTTATATATGATCTATCTTTTCAAAGTCAGTGATAATGCTCAAATCATAATAACTCAAATAATTCCAGTGGTGAAGACAAAGACACTATTATTCATTGAGATTGATGCGGCAATGGAGAAGTGTGTTGTGTGGACCTTTTCTGTCCGTCCGAAATTACAGTCAATGATGCTTACCCGACTATATCTCTGAGATTATGATGTCAATATATATTTATTGACCATATCTCTCAAACTTCTGTCATATAATAGGTTTACAGTATCTTAGCCTCAAAAGTCAAAACATATTGCTGTTAAACGCATCAATTGGCAAAGGTTATATTAAGCAGTTATCACTAGTAAAAAAATACGGCCATAACCACAAAGTTGCTATGAACAAATTGTGGCAAGCTAGTTTTAAAAAAAAAACTAGTAATTTCTGCGACGACAAATGTTGCGATTAGTTACATTTTAGCCGTGGCAAAAATATTCGTAGTAAAATAGCGTTAACAAGTCGAAAAAATAAAAAAAGAATCCACAAACAATATCTTAGACGAAGATTAACTCCAGTCTCTTAATTCAAAATTTGACATCTTTTTACATTTTTCGGCGAATAGACAGCTCTTATATCTCTTATTTAAAAGACGGTTCTTAGCTTTTCTTAATTAAAATCTAAAAAAACTAAAAACATGTTTCTTATGCGAAACTAAGAACTCCAGTTAAAAAATTGAGACTTATAATGGTCTTAGATATTAACTAAAAAAACTAATAATCGTCTTTTAAATAAGAGATATAAAAATTGTCTATTAGCTAAAAAATATAAAACTAAAAAATTACCAATTCATACCGGGATTATTAATCTTGCCCTTAGCATTTCATGGCTAGCCCAGTGAAAAAAATGGCATATCATATTCATGCACAATTGGCAGTGATAAAAAAAAAGCTACAAATAGTTTTTTTTTTCTTTTTAGTGGCAACAAATAGCTACAAATAGTTGAACCAAAAAAAAAAGCTACAAATAGTTTATGTAGTAAGTTTAGTGGCAACCTTTCTTTAAGTGCTATCCCATCCGTCTGTTTAGCTCAAAAAAACTCGAAAATTTGTTATGAAAATAACTGTGTCAAAATTCATAGCAATTTTTCGTGGTAAAACATGGCAAAACCATAGCAATGTTCGTGGAAAAAAATGTGGCTTGCCTTTTAATAAAAGCTAACACACTAGAATTCATCTAATCTATTAATTTAACTAGGCATGCCGTTTAACACAACTGTAAGTCAAAGAAAAGATAGATGGATGGTTCTGCGGCTAATTAAATGGTTTTGGCTAATGGTTTTGGCTAATGGTTTTGGCTGATTATAATAGGCTATAGATGGTTTGTACTGCGTTGGGGATAGTTGTTTTCCTGGTCAGGGAGTTATAGCTGTGGCTTTCTCAGGAGTGATGTGTGCTCATCGTGTAGCTGCTGACATTGGTTAGAAAAGTCAAATCTTTTTTTGTAATATGTCATGGGAGACTTGTTGATTGCTACGAGCACAAGAAGCTAAAATTTTTTCTCATTTAAATTTATAGGGCTAGAGAGAAAATCAAAGGTACTTGATGCTGGTCTTCTTGGTATACTTGGTTGGCTAAGGACACTCGCATAGTTCTAAGGGTAGAAGGGACAAAAGCTAGTGACGATCGGTGGAAGTGTTCCTCAAGTCCATGAGAACGGCTTTACTATGAACAATCTTTTTATTTTTGTGGTTTAGGACCAAGACAAGTTGCACATAGATAAGAAAATATATATATATATATATATATATATATATATATATATATATATATATATAGATATTTTTTTTTTTTGTCTTTCTCTGCATACACTGACATAAATAAATAAAAAGGATAGATGGTTTGACTGTTTGCATCTATCTTTGGTGTTTATTGATCCTAGAAGAACTTTTTTTTTTGGGCAGACAATATAAAACATTCAAAACTGTAAACAGTCAAAACCGAAACATTAGTTTAAGCTAAGTCCACAGAAAAACTTAAAAAAAAAAAAAATATCCGAAGATGTATCCCCAATATATTAATCTTGGAACATTACAACATGTTTTGTAGCCACTTGTCATCAGTAGGATGATTCTCAGAAATCTTTAGAAAAATATGTTGGTCCATATACATATATATTATACTTTTTATTAAACTAATTATCATATTAATTAGTAGTCTTAAATTATTTCCTTAAATAAAAGCTACGTAAGTTTATTTCCTTAAATAAAAGCTACGAAATTACCTAATATGATTAACGTAAATATGATAATTAATGATTACAAATCAAAAAAATTTGATAAAAAAATTTGTATCTTCTACATTTTATTTTAATTAATATTATAAAAAAATCACTTAAACATATTTAAAAAATAGATTTTTCATATATGTTATATTTTGAATTTTTTAAAACGTCTATAAACTACCAAAAATTGTAAGATGTTATTAAGATGATATTTTTTAGAACGGAACCTGATCCGAAACGAAATATTTTGAATATCGAATATATCGAAACCAGATTTATATACTTAAATATATTAATTATTTTTAGAATTTAATATCTAAAAGAATATAAAAATATATAAAATGTTATTAAGTTGTCCAAAATACTTGAAAATATTTACAAATAGTTAAAAATACATGATTAAAATAGTTAAATGATTTCAAAATACCAATACTTCAAATATCTATTGATTTCTTATCCGAATATTGAAGCTAACCAAATTTTATGTTAAGTTTAAGTATTTTAGCTTGCATTATACACATTTATATGTTATAAATAATTTTTTATTTTTATATTTTGAGAAATTTAAAGTATATACAAATTTTTTTTTTAATAAAATGAGTTATCTGAGTTCAAATCCAAACCGAACCCGCAGATCCGAACTGGATCAAACTCACAAAAAATAGAAACATAACTGGACCGAACCAAACCAAACTGAACTAAATGGTATCCGAATGTCCACTCCAAATCAAATGTAAAAAAAATCTTGATAACAAGATGCATTCTAATTGTAATATTTCAATACAACATATTTTAAAAAACTCATCCCGCGCATGGCGCGGGTTATCATCTAGTATAATGTAAAGATCAACCCAAAACACTCAAACACTGAAAAATCCTTTTAGGTGGTTTATAAACCACTAATGCCTATTTTTCCTTTTTCGTTCTCGTGTCATGACTCCACCCTGTTGGATTCGAACCAAGCTTGGAACATAATTGTGAATAACTGAACCCAAAGAACATCTATTTGCTCCTAGGGGAATTTTCATGAACCGATTTTCCTCTCCAACAATGTATACCATGTCCGTATCCCTCTTATTTATACATTCCATATCGCATAACACGGCCGCTTTCTTCTCCTCGTCGATAAAGAAAGTTATGTCACATGAAAGATCCATCTGAGGATTATTCTCATCTAGTTCCAGTGATAAAAATTTGCTCCACGACACAAGTGTGGCCTGATCAATCTTATCATGTGTCGTCATCCATATCTCAATCTTTCGTGGATGAGAATAGCTGCTATACAATACCACCAGTCGTTCTTCTCTAACAACTGAGAGAGTAGTAGGAATAAAATCATGATGGCCACTCCAAAAACGAATAGATAAACACGTATACTTCTCTGTTGAAAAATCAAAACTAAGTAAGAGATCTTCTTCATCATCTATATTGGCAATCCAATAAATATTCCCCTTCAAAGACACTCCCTTTGATATTATTCTTCTGCAGTTATTGGGAAACACGTCGTTAAGATCCTTCCAAGAATGAGACTCAAAATCATAGACTCCAGAGTCGACATCTTGAGGTTCTGCGGCAAGAAAATCCCAGCAGCATCTCAAGATTTTATAGGTTTGGCAAGACTTGTTATTATCGTATCCAAGGGCAAACTCCGAGTGTTCCTTGTAACGATCACAGAATGGGATCCACCTGATTTGGCCAGTACAAGGGTTCCAAACCACGAGTCTTTTGTCCCATGTTATGCATAACAATAACCCGTCGCAGTGAAATATATTATATATCTTGAATTGTTCCCGACAGTGGAAATCTTTGAGGTTAAGCAACTTTGTTTGTGGGTCAACAGAGTTGTCGTGATGAATCCCATCGAGATTTACATTCATTGAACAAACCTTCCTTGAATCTATTGACATGAGAACCATACGCTGTTTTGCTGCTTTATCCAAGTGCTTCTTGATGAACTCGTCATCTTTGAATAGAGCGTTCCATCGCTTGCAAGTAAAACTTAATCGTCCCAGAGATGTAGCCGGAACTCTATAGAGTATCTCAAGTACCAAATCCCATGGAAGATCGAGCAATCTCAATGCCTCTCTTGTCATCACCCAATGGATTAGAAGAAGGCGCGAGGGAGGTGGCTAGCTACGAGACGTGACGGTAACGAAACTTAGATGCTTATTACAATTTTAGGTATTATGTATTAGAATTAGTAGAATATCTATCATCTCTTTATTTTTTTGTAACTTACGGTTATCTTCATAAGCTGTATGAGCCAAACGTGCATCTCATGTTTTAACTTATATAGTGGCCCATTCTACAGAACCTATTTGACCCATTACTTGTGTCATGTTCTGAAAGCCGGGAGATTTTCGACAAGTGGCAAACTATGACAAAATCGTCGAGCTTTACAATGTCCAGAGATTTAAATCGCCAAGCTCTTCAAACGCTTGCAAGATCCGAGGACCAGGTAAAAAAAACACGTGTCCAGAAAGCTCTCCCCTCTGGACAAGAACCTTGTGTGAATGTGGTCTTGTTTATTTTATTTTTTCCAGTCTCAGAGAGATTCAACTTACTCGAAGATGGAATCAGCGAGAGAGAGAGAGGAAAGACTGGACACCAAGACACAATTTCAGACCTCCAGGAGTTAATGTGCCGCATCATTTCAATGGTGGCTCTAACAACTATGGGAGGACCTCCAATGGATGCTATGCAGCACGAACCACCACTTCCTCAAGATATGAGGCACCTTCCATGAGCAATGCTAGTGTAGTGAAATGCAGGCTGAGTGGATCGAAGAGGACGAACCATGCGTTTACATTACTATCAGACAATTAGCAAACGGGACTCGAGAGCTACGTCGAGTCAGATTCAGGTATGACAAACATCTAAGCTAAAGCATTTAGGATCCATCGTTTTAAACCCTCTGATTACTCTGTTTTTTTTTTTTTTTGGTTTATGATCCCATTTACCTTAAATTATGAAACATTCACAAGATTTCAGCAATTTGAATTGGTTATTCAGTACTTAAGAAATTCTATGATTAGTTTGGTTTCTGGATTATAATATCGGTTACCAATCAGACATTTTGAAACTCAGCATCGTACCGTTACTAACCGGAACTAATGTTTTTTTTTTTTGGTTTAATCAACAGCCGGGAACGATTCGGGGAAATGCACGCAAAGACGTGGTGGAAGCAGAACAGAGAGATAGTACAATTACAAACCCAATACCTCTAGGAACAGATAAATATGAGGCTTTTCATAGTTGAACAAAAAAAAAGAGGCGTTTCATAATCTTTAATTAACAAACTAATTAGTTAATCTCCTGCGCACAACAATACAGCTACACACATTTTGGTTATCTTGTTTTATCTTAGCTTAATATCGGGAAAATGAGCATTTAAATCCTCAACTATTTGAAATAAGCAAGTTTAATCCCGAACTATCACTTGCATGATTTTATTCCTCAACTAAGAGATGACTTGACAAATTAGTGACCGAAAAAGTCAACCGTAAAGTCAGGCAACGATTTTCGTTAGTTTTATATCAATTATCTCCGTCAATGAATTTGAAAACCTCGAAATCTCCAAATTCAAATCTTTAACTTTGAGTGAAGACGATTTTTCGTGACGGAAAGACGGTTTTCGATGATGTTTGTTTCCGTGATTGCACCGTATTTTTTCTCTTTTCACCGGAAACTGCTTTCCGTCACCAGAAATCGTCTTTACTCAAAATTAAAGATTTGAATTTGGAGATTTCAAATTTTTCAAATTCAATGCAGGAGATAATTGATATAAAACTAACAAGAATCGTTTATAATTTCACAGTTGACTTTTACGGTCACTAATTTGCCAAGTCAACTGTTAGTTGGAGAATAAAATCATGCAAGTGATAGTTTGAGATTAAACTTGTCAATTTCAAATAGTTGAGGATTTAAATGTCCATTTTTCCGCTTAATATCTATACATAAATCAATCATCATCAATTTCTAAGATGAGTCTCCTTACTAATTCTCATAGTTCTCGTTTTTTTTTTTTGATAATCCAGCGGTTCTCCACTTACGTGGAGCATTCCCCAGGGTCCGGTCAGGCAGCGGTCCACTTCATCCAAGAGGGCTTTATTTGGGCTGGTGACAAATCCAACTTCCAGTACCACATTTGGTGACGAGAATCGGCAGTTCCCCTCCGCCTGACGTCGAACCCGTGAACATGACAATTGGCCCCCAGAATTCTTACCAAGCGTGCTATCTCATCCCGTCATGTTTCACAATATAGATGATTAAATTTAATGTGTATGCTATTTAAGTTCATATTACTTTCGAACTAAGAGGTCTTGGTTATCATTCACATGCTTTCTTTTATTCCACACTAGTGAAGTAGCGCCGGATTCGTATGTTATACTTTTACATAAATTTATAAATTATTATATGGTCTTAACAAATAAAATATATTAAATATGAAAATAAAAATAAAAATATATTAAAATGATATTTTCTGATCTTTTTTATAGTGGTTAGTAACCGTAATGCATTACTTTGTTTGAAGTTGTTTAAAGTGTAATAGCATAAGTGGTTGTTACTAATCGATTTAATAAAAAATAGAATAAAAAGCCGATAGTCATAACAAAATTAATTTAGTTGGAATTTAAACATAAAACAAAGTTGATGTTTTATATAGAGAACATTCTTATTTTATTAATTATTAAAATAACTATATATGAACTATAAAACTTTTACTAATATATTTAGTTCAAATAATAGAAAGATGGAATACGTTTCAAATTTTATAAATTTTAATAAAAAAGTAAGGGTGAAGTGTCAATTTTTGGTAAGATAATTGGTGAGTATCTAATATATATTTTTAAAATTACCATGTTGACTTTTAAAATATAGAGGTGCGAGCTGTATGTGTTACTTTAGTTTCAAGGTCTCTCAAAAAGATGTATCATAAAATAAGAAATATAAAATTATTTTCTATATTATTTTTGTTATAATGGAAGATTTTGTGTGTGTTCATAACGAAATTCTTGTTTGTCCACCCTTATTTAGAAATATCAACGAATCTTCATATGAATTTAAATATGTTTTTATCTTCTTTTTTTTTTGTCACAAAATATGTTTTTTATCTAAAAACTATAAATAGTTCCTAAACTCCTCTATTTAATGGACAACTTCTATTTTAACCGGAATGGAACAATGTCACTAAATCTTCCTAGTAAAAAGCCAATTTGTTAATTAGTAAATGAGATGTTAGCATCTATAACGATAATGAAAAAGATAATTTCTAACTATCTTTGACATTCGCGCTTGCTGACTTATTGCATTTAGTAATGGTTTTGACGATAAATGGTTTGTGTGGTGCAAAGGATTAATGGTGAGGGTGGTGTGTGGTTTCATTCAATTTTAAATAACTTTAGCAATCAGGAAACATTTTTAAATTTCTCTTAGAATTGAAGTAATGATTCTTTTTTTTTTAGTTACTTTTTTAGTTAAGTTTTAAGAGTATATTAATCATATTCACGGTTTTAAAAATGTAAACACGGATAACATGCATCATGGAAGTTATTGGTTTCCATGCACAGTGTAACATGGGAAGATATCATAGAGTTTATGTGTCAATACCAATAGACCAAATGTTAGTCTTTTGGACTTGAATCGCTATCAATTACTAAACATTATTAGAGTGGGATGAGTGGAATTTCTAGATTGATTATATGACGGTTACGTCGATTGTGTTAAAGAAGGAGAATCGCAGAAGCTCCATTCTCCATCGGCAATATCAAATACAAAGAAACCCTATAAACCAGTGTTTTGACCACCCGACCCGGACATTGAACCGGACGATTTACCGGGTCTCTGGATCATTGGGTCAACCGTGGGTGAACCGCGGTTTAATAAATGAATTAGTTTTATTCTATAATAATATATTATCTATGAAAATAAATATATAAAAACTAAAGTTAATATTTTAAAACATAAAATAATAGTTTGGATATGTATCTATTTTATGTTTAAATCTTTTTAAAAATACTTAACTTTAGTTTCCATTTTGTATTTTTATTTGACATACAAAATATTAAGAAATAGTTTAAAGTACTTAAAAAAATATATTACATAAAAGTTATGAAATCTGAAAAAAACCAAGACATTAAATTCATAATAAATTAAAATTCCAATCCAAAGTTAAAACATCATTGTAATAAATTGTCAATAACAAAAATAAACTAACACATAATCACAATTAACACCAAAATACATTAAACAAAGTTGAGAAAAGATTTTAATTATTAAAAGAAGAATGCCACATGACACTTTTTCCCCCAAAGAGATAAAAAAATCAACTTTATTAGTATAGATTAATAGGATCCTAATTTTTATTTACCATTAACAAGTCATATTAAGTCCACAGTCCACTTAAAGAATTTATTAATATGACATATTTGATTATTTATATTGATAATAAACCAACTATAAATTTGATTTTTTTTTTTTAATTATAACAAAATCTGTTAGAAAGAATTTAACAAAATCTTACTTAAAATTTAAATATTTTTATAAAATAACATATTAATTATTTTCGTAATTAAATTGTTATATATCAATTCTAACTAAAATTTTATTTTAAAACAAGAAAATAAAATTGTATACTATTTATTACAAATTCTATAATTATATTCTGTATTATATAAAACAGAAGTGATATATGAATTAAATATAAAAATTATATTAAATAGGTAAATTAACACATTTTATTTTTTAAATTGTTTCATTTGAATAAATTATACTCATCATTAAAATGTTAAAATACGTAGGAATATAATATTTTATACAAAAGTAAATTTATTAACATAGGTTAAACTTTTATATCTACAACTATATATTATCTTTTTATTTATTTTAAAACTCTCGATAATTTATTGAAATTTTACTAAAACCATAAATAATTATAGATATATTTGATAAAACTAAAACTATAAAAAATTGACAACATTTATTTGATAAAATAAAAACATATATATAAGCTAATGTTTACACAACTAATACGAGAAAATTACTCTAATCTAGTAGTTAAGATGTTCTCTGATCTGTTTCAGTGCCTGAATTCGAGTCCAGTAAGAACCAAACTTTTAATTTTTTAGATTTATCCAAAACGACGTTGTTTTATTAATTTATGGGTGACTAAATTTTCTTACGACCAACATATATATAGACATGATTTTGAGAATTCATGTAGAATTTTTGAATTTTTTAAAATTTATGATGAAAAACGCACTAACACAAAATCCATGAAGGAAAAAGTACGATGCATAAAAATGGTGAAATATATTTTATATACTTCCTCCGTTTTCTAGTAAGTAGGCTTTTTCATTCTTTTTGTTCCACACATACAGATTTTTATATTTTTAATGTACTTTGTATACTTTTAAGATACACTAATTAAGAATATTTTAATAAATTAAGAATATAAAAAAACTTAATTGTAAATATTCATCTACTTGTAATATGCATAAATAGTTCAGAAAATTTTTCTTTCGAAAACAAAGGAGTATTTTTTTATAATGCTGATTTATTATGATATTATAATTATTAGAAAGATTATATAGATGATTTAAAATGAAACAAAATTTAAGTACATAGGGGGAGTTTAATACAAATAAAAATAAAATGAAAGAAGAAAAGAAAAACAGTTCCCTGGCGCATCACAAGCACAACACAAACCCCACTATTATTCTTTCATTTCCGATCTCCAATCTCAACCATCTCTGCTGTCTTGGAAGGAGGCGGCTTTTTGCCACTTTCGGACACTTGAGTTGTTTTGTCTGCGTGTGTAATGATATGTCTCGCCGGAGCTTAAACTATACCAAGCATTCATCTTCACAGTCCCAATCTGCTTCACATTCATCATCCTCTTCGTCTTCTACATCATCTACCTCCGTAGCCGCAGCAGCAGCAGCGCCGATGTGTCTTCCCTCGGAGTGCGCACTACTTTCCTCATCGAAAACAACTCCATCTCCACGGCTGAGTTTGGTTTGAGCAAAGAGCTCAGAGAGATGCTCCCCATTGTCGTCTTTAAAGAGAGCTTCTCCGTTTTGGATTCCCTGTGAGTTTTCAAGACTTAGAATGCTCAGTTTATTACTTGAATTGGAGATTGCAATGGCACTTAACAGTTGTGTGTAGATCATTTGAATTAATCCTTACTTGTTACTGAGAGCCAAACTAGAACCAAGAAATAAAACAGATTTTTTGGGGATTTTGTTTTTTTTACAGATGTTCAGTGTGCCTTGGTGACTATCAAGCAGATGAGAAGCTTCAACAGATCCCGTCATGTGGACATACTTTTCACATGGACTGCATTGATCTTTGGCTCACTTCACATACCACTTGCCCTCTTTGCCGTCTCACTCTTATCCCCACCCATTCCCATCAAACCCAAGAAGAAGATGGAGGAGTGTCTTCTAGTCAACCTGAAACTCAGCCAGAAGACCACGGAAATTATGGCCATTGTGATCTGAATGAGAGTGATCGAGATGCAGAGAACTCTAAAGAAACGCAAGAAGATGAGCGCAACAGTATTGGGACATCAAGTGGTTGTTGTAAATTGTAGACTTGGTTAAAGATTACAGCTTCTGTTCAATACTTCATGTAACTGTAAAGTTTGTAACTTGTAACATTAGTGCATTATAGCTTTGATTCTTAGAAGAAACAGACACTTTCTTCTGGATGATTCGGAAACGTTACTGCATGTTCTAATGCCTTATCTGCAGCAAACGTATGTTCCAAGAAGAGAACGATCTAATGGTTCTCAGAGAATTGAAAGGAAGTAGCGCCGTCAAGTGAAGAAGATTGTTCTTGCCATTTATGCAAAGCTATTTGCTTAGCTCTACTTGTTGTTTAATTGGCTATTTGTCAAGGCATTGAGTGTACACGTTCTTGATTAACAAGCCTCTTCTCCTCTCCCGCAAAATTCTCTACCAAATTCAATTTCTACTTTCGCTTTCGTATAAGGTAATGATCTACTCTTTCACATTCCTTTTTTTTTTCCTGCAGTTCTGTTTTACTGTATTGTTGAGTTTTATACTTAGGTATGAGGCTCAAGCTTCTACTTTTGTTTGTGTATTGTATGATATGATGATTGAACCTCATACCTAAATATAAAAATCAACAATGCTACAGTTGTCGCGGTAGCGTACATAAGGAAACCAGTTTGGTACTGGTACTGAGCGACTGAGACACCTTTTGTTCAGTCAATAGTATTCAGTATGTGTTGATATCAAAACTGTGTTCTCTCTGTTTCTAACTTGGTTACATCATACAGAACAGTATTGATGGATACTAAGGGATACATATGATGAAGAGACATTGTCACAAGTCATAAGAGAGCATTAAATCATATATCAAAGTGAATATTGCAATCACACACATTTCATTTTCCATCCACCGTGGATGGAGAATGAAGGTTTTGTTTTCTTACATAGAATCAGAAATCACACGCTTACAAGATAAACAACAAATACATTAAAGAGTCTGTAGAGTTTGCTGTTTTTTTTTGTCTTGAAGAAACAGAGGAAAGAGTAAAAAGAGAGATAAGGAGGTGATAAGTACCTCTCACCTGAATCCTAACCATGGTTGGTTTGTCAACTGTTTTAGTTGATGTTTTAGAGAAAAAACCTAAAGGGAACCCAAAATATCTCCCCAAGAGGCAAAAGAAAAAAAACATGCAAATGCAATGACCCCACATTCCATCAGTGGAGGTTGGTTGGTTGGTTGAAACTATGATGAGCATTCTAAGTCTTGACTCTTTAAAACGATCTTAATCTAAAAGTTATTTTCAAGTGTGGCTATAACTCAAAAGCTTTAGCCACCGAGAATATACATGAGTTCACAAAACAACATTACTTCCTTTAACCTCAAAAGGAAGTTTATGTGACTTTCTTTTCTGTCCTTGTCCTAGCTACATAGTGCTAGATCTAATCATCCTAAGACTACTACATTAAATTGGATATTGCGTGAAGTAGTGTTCACACCTTTGAACACACTACTTCAAAAACACTTCCAGGTGGTCGCAACTCACTTCCCGGGAAATCCTTATTTCCTTTCTTGTTGATCAGCCAATCCTAAGTTTTTCTACAAAAAATGATTTTGCCTTTCTGGGGCACTAATGCAAGACATGGTGACTCTTACTTAAGTTGATACTTCTTGTACAAGCTATTCTGAACGAAACCTTTTTTGTTCAGAAGGGTGTGATGCAATGTGAAAAAGATGAGTAATGTGTATGACTATGGTCCAAGTTAAAACCCTATGTGAGACTTAACTGGAACTTGCAAAGATGCCCAAACTCCAAATTTATGGGCTCTTGCCTAAAGGGTTAGACGCACAAAGGGCAAAGGGCAACCATGGTTAGGCCACAGGACTTGTGGAACTTCGAGGCATGCAGATGAAACTAGTAGCGATTTAAATGAAAAGGGCCTCTACACAGCATCATGGTATCAGATGTGAACCGTGAGCCTTGGCGGTCAAGCCTGTGGAACTGCAAAGCACACTGCTGAGAACATTCAGTACCTCTGGTTTCCAAGTTGTTTATAAACAAAAGGAAAACAGATCAAAGCACAAAACCTGATGGTATGACTGGTGAAGGTGCAAGAGACACTGGAGAACCACCATTGTGATGTGGGTAATTTCCCCCAGTGGAATAGTGAAACATGTGGTTGGGGTAGTGGAGAGGAGCATAACCAGTGACGGGTCCATTTCCTTCAGCAAACTGGAGATATGGGTAGTACGCTGCTGCCACACCAGTCATTGGTCCGGTGCTATACATCGGATGCTGAGCAGTTGCCCCTCCATAAACATTGTAGTAGCTCTGTTATAAACAGAAACCAAATAAGCTATATATGGGATAAAAAGGAGAGTAGAGAAAGACTCAATACTTCATTAGGTGGAGAAAACAAAATTATACATACCGTGGGATAGCTGTAATCCATCGAGTACGGAGAGAACCTAAATAGGTTAAAACAGACCAAACAGAGGATTATCAGTCTGTTTAGAGTTGTGATGAGTTTAGAAAAGAAGTAAGAGGTTAAACGAGGAGTACCCAAAAGGATTAGTGTAAGGAAGTGTGTAGTGAGAGAATGAAATTGGGGAAGGAAGAGCAGTTGCAGTCCCAAAGTGTGTCTTGAAAGGGCTTGTGACCTTCACACCTCTCCCTCCTACGTGTCCTGCCAAACACTCAACACCATCAGAATGCTTTACATGCAAAAACAAAAACCTGACATATTTTACAAAATTTATGCAAAGCAATATATGTTTTTAGGGTATAAACACATACGCTTGGTGTAATCATAAGGACTTAAAAGGAGACTATTATTAGTAAAGGGCATGAAAATGGCTTTTCATCCTGTTGGCTCAATCAAGATGAAGCTTTACCCTTCAGACAATGAAGCAAGACATTTATATATGTCCTAGATGTCTACAAAGTATTTATCTTTATAAATAACATAGAAATATACATAGAGGTGATTAATGTGATAAGATCCGATGTACACATGGTATTCTGGTTAGGTTTTTCGAAAGATCAACAAGAAGAAGTAGACAGAAATAGAAAGGAAAACTTATAGATACCGTGAACTGGAGAAGAAGGTTTAGATCTCTGAACACCAAAAGCTGCAAGATTGCAATTTGCTCTTCTCCCGTCAATTACAGGAGCTGGATCTATGCATGCCTTCTGAGCTGCTTCTGGATCACAAAAAGTCACCTAAAAAAAAAAAAAAACAGATTCCGTGAGGTTAAAGCCAAAAATATCCCGAGTAAAAAAAAAGAATAAGAGAAGAAACACATACAAAGCCGTAGCCTTTGGATCTGCCGCTGGACTTATCAGTGATCACGACAGCTTCAACAATGTCCCCAAACTGCTCGAAGTAGTGCCTGAGAGAGACTTTGTGGGTTTCCCATGCTAACCCTCCAACGAACACCTTTGTAAATGTTGTGTCTTCCATTACTGCTGCCGTGTCTGAAAGAAGAAAATTCAGCGATGTCCTGCTTGACTACTTTGGGAACAGAAGCAGAAACGGTTGTTGAGAGAGAGAGAGAAAAGAACAGAGGAGGAGGAGGGAAGAGGTTTCAAGGAAAAGTCAGGAAAATAAAACTGGAAAAGGGAAAGAGTTGGGGGACACACTCATTCAATTATTTATCTTTGCTTTTCACAAATATCAATGTCATTTTATTTGTACGGTCACTGTGCATGTACACTTTTTGTTTGGTTGGATCCCACTCTGTAAATATACATTTCGTATATTATTGTAATACACATGATTTATCTTAATCGAAAAATATGAATAGAGACGAGAAATTTAACCCACAAAAAGAAAGAGATACTAAAATTAAAAGGGTTTTTTTGCTAAATAACCAAAAAAAGAAAAATTAGAATTTGGGAGAGCGAGTAGAGAGAGAGGAGAGAATTCTTTAAATGTTTCTGAAAATTAGGAGATGCTGAAATTAAAACGATAAGCAAGAAATAATTCTTTAGAAGATGAGAATAAAAGATGTTTTTTACATCAACACAATTTTTCGTTTATATAAAAGATAAAATGTAAAAATTTAATGTGCGCACATAGTGACGGTGATTTCACATAATTTTCTTTCATATAAAAACTTTAAAATGTTAGCAAGTTTTTAAAGGTTTTTCTTCACGTTTTAAAACAGATAGCATATTTTGAGTGTACTATTTTTATTTTGGTAAAGTGTAGTATTTTATTTCTAAATAAATTAATTAATAAAATATCAAGATAAAAAATATTTTAGCAAATAAAAGAGAAAATAAGCAACAAATTTATATTTTTAATTATTGTATACTTTTGAACGAATATTCATCATATCTTTTTATCGCGGTTTTATATTTATATTTATTCCTTTAGTTCATATATCCCTCTGAATACTGATACAATAAATTCAATGAAATACTTTATTTCAAAAATTTATTATATTTAAATTAAATTATATATATTATGTAACATTAAAATATTATATTACTTTTCGTCAACAAGAACCGATAGTTAAATTGCATTCAAAGTATTTTCATAAGAATTAAATCATACACACATGTAATTCTTAGAAATTGTTTGATGAGTTAGCCAAGATGTTTATGCTTAATCAGATAAAACTTAAAAGTTTGATATGATTAATAGTTTGCAAAAACATTTCAGTCTTAGTACAACGTTATACGTGTTGTGAATGTGTGTGTCTTATTAATGTCGAATATGAACTCCTTATATAGAGAATTATAAGATGGACTACTAATGGGCCAAAGCCTAGTAAGTATCTTTTGGATAAACATCCACCTGAACCAGTCGGTTCATAACACTTCCCCTGGATGTTGAATCCATCTTGAGTTCGCCAGATACCAAATCCTTTTGGGTTCGTGATACACTTTACCAATTTACCAATTACTTGGTGTTGCCTCATTAAAACCTTACCAGGAAAAACCAATGGGACAAAACCATGGTGAAGGAAAAAGAGTACAACATGTATCACTTCCCCTGATTTGTACCTCCGTATATGATCTTGAGGTTGGCGCATGGGTAGACTGGTGGGAACTCCATGGACGCCAAGTCTTTGAGCTGATCTTCTAATGTGCACGTCCTGGACTGATAGGAAGGTCTCATGGACGTGGTGCTGTTGTAGATATGGTGAAGAAGCAGGTTGACATGTCTTTGGTTGGACTCGTACTTCTTCATATTTGTTTTCCAACGTGTGCATACTGCTTGTTTGAGAACTATCCATGTATGGATCCAATGTTATAACCTTTATATTTGGACATAGCTTAAGCTTAGTTCAAAGCTCATGTTCATATGTGTATAACAAATACATCAAGGCAAGGCGCCAATGGCACCTTTGACAAGGGACATGTATGGTTTTATTTCCAATGCCTCATGATCTGATCATTAACAACATATATGATCATACTGCACTTTGAAATTATTTAGATGTATAGTATTAAGTTTAGACTTAACTATGGTTTCACTTGTGAATATTTACATCTGGATGTGCCTTGAGTCTTTCTAGATTAAGGACATATGTCTTTGTCCAATCTAGGATCAAAGGATCCGTGACCAATCTTAGATGGTCTTATGACCATGTTCGTCCTTAGGACAAAGTGGGTCAGTACTTGGACCGAGTGAAAACCATTCGACCATGGGTCTTACATTGGCTTGTATCCAGACTAAGGTACAACTTCTTTGTCCTTCTTATGACCTAATGAGTTTATGTCCGGATCTAGGGACTATGGGACTATGTTACCATACAATGGGGCTAGCCATATTTATATAGTAAACATTTAGATTCAATGAACCTTATAGACTTCACACAATGGTTCATGCCTAATGTTTTGTCATCTTTTATATATGCCTTATTGATGCACAAGGATTTCATCTCTAAGTATATTTAAGATACTTACTTTGTAATCCCAAACAATCTTTGTTTGTCCCAAACTTAATCTTTCCCAAAACATTCATTTCAATGCTTTCTTTAGATAGTCTTTTGGGAAGTTTCTATAGAGGTTCCTAGGATATTTTTAGATCATTATCATACACTTATACACTTTAGTTCTCGAGAACTTGTTGCATTTGGCAACTCAATATCCTCTGAGACTTTCATTTCTATTCATTATCCAGTGGACTTATTCATAGTCGGTTTTTACATCCTTTAAACCGAAAATCTAATATCTTTTCTTATGGCCAGACTTACTAGGAATCTAATCGTTTGTTGCATCCACCACAAGGAGTATGTCTCCTTTATAATTGATTCCTGGTCTTTGTGAGATCCTTGTGCATATGGTCGTGCCTTATACTTGGCTATCTCACCATGTTTGATTTCTTTTACTCACAAAGAATCATTCCTGTCCAACTGGTTTTCTGTCTAGAGGTGTCCGAACTATAGGACCAAAACCTCTCTTTCTTTATGAACTTAACTCCACGTCTCCTTATCCATTTGATCTTAATCTCTTGTTGAATGCATTCATCTATGGACGTGGGTTTATGATCCTCATTAATAATCTCATGTGCTACATTGCATGCATAGTATATAATTAATCTCGAGCTCGTTTGTTCCTTTGAGTCCTAGACATGACTTAACTCTTTGAGGTTTCATTGTAGCCTTTAATACCCTGAAGCTTGGCGTCCCAAGCATCATTAGGTACCTTAGGTACAACCATATCTTATGGTTTCCTCATCCGTGGCCACGGCTTTTAGGTTTGTCCATCTTTGGATCGACTATGTCTAGGAGTCCCTCATCCACGGTTTCATTTGCACCTTTCTATATTTATACGAGGGATCTTATCTTTGGAATTCATTGGTCTATCATGTTTTCAAAACATGTCTTAGACTTAGTAGCAACCTGATTGTGTTCTTCTTGAACATCAAACGAATTTGGTGCATTTATAGCTGGTATAGATGACTTAGTCATTCTATTCGGGTCATTGGAATCTGGCAATTGTTTAAGCTAGCTTTTGTATACTCTTCTGGACTTTCTAAGTCTCATTCTCTAGTCTGAGGATCTTGCCAATATCAGGATGTATGATTCCATGTAATCTCATTTTATCCAGCTTATTCTTTTCTCCCCTTGATGTTGGATGTTCGGATTCACTGAGGTGATTATCCTTGTACCTGGCCTTTAATCATCCGTGGTTGGCTCAAGGTTCTTATGAACGTGGGGAACTTATATCAAGTCATATCCAACATCTATTCCCATCCTCTCATCTTATATTTCTGTGGTGGAGCGATAGAATTTATAAGTGGCACTTCTTTATGTGCTAAGATGAGGTGTGGCTGGCCTTTGACCCGTTTCAATCAATGGGATGGGTATCAATATTCATTTCTGTGTGTGTATGTCCATGTAGAATAAAATGTGGGTTTTATTCTTATCCTTCCCCCATGGACATATCATTCATTCTTAAAATACTTTTAGAATGTGAATCATGTAAAGATATGTAGCCTTTTTAGGCGATTTTTCTTTCTGTTCTTGTCCTTTCATTGTGAATATTCGTGTCCTATTGAGTCATGAAATGTTTTCTACATTCTCCATGATCATATAATGTTTATCAAACCCTTTGGGACGTGAGTACTTTAATCTATATTCACTTGGACGTTTTGAAGTAACATGTTTTCCTTTATCCTTAGTTTTAATCCGAATGGGATAAGTCTATCTTTATTCTTGTGAACTTTTTTTGATGTATCAATATTGTGTATGTCCATGTTACATGAAATGATTAACACTTACCCCCATGGACATATCATATTTGGATACTTTTAGCGTGAGTTAACTTAGCTTTTACCATTATACAATCTTCTTTGGGCGGTTTCTATTTAAGGAAACACTTTGTTTCTTTTGCCCATGGATTCATTATGAAACTGTCCATTCATCAATTCTTAAGTCTTTCACTTATAAGAATGATTATTGTACACGTCCTCTCTTTGTGTACATAGCCTCAAATGTGAATACAATGCACACGATCTCTATATTGTACACGTCCTCTCTTTGTGTACCTTTGAGGCAATTGGATATTTGGTCGTGGATTTTGTGTCTTAAGATGTCTGTGGTTTGATCCACTGTACATCATAAGGGTATTCACATGAATGAACGTTTTGTTTATGATATAAAAGCTTTCATTTATTGATTCTTTCAAAGATAGCAACCAAAGGAAGTGAATAATGTTTAAAGGAAAATAATAAGGTATGAAATAACTAAGTAAGAACACTAAGGGCTTGATGTCGAGTCATCATGGTGATCTATTCTCTTATGCTTTGTTGGATCATCCTTTCTTGTGATCCATACGATCACACTTGTCATGATCCATGGGAACATCTTTGACAATTTTCCTTCATCTTTCCGAACCATCTTAGCTTTTCTTTTAAAGCTTTGCTGATAAAGAGTAGCTAGATACTTAGGAGTTCTGCATCTCTTAGCCAAATGGTTGTCCATTCCACAATTATTGCACAACTTAGACCATCCCCCATGTCCATATCCTCTCTTGACACGGTTGGTTTCTAGATCAGCCCTTTCGGCTGGTAGTGCATAAGCTGGTGGTAATGGAGTTGGCCTCGTAAACTCTCTTTCACTACTGTTCATTAGCAATTCATGATTTTGCTCAGCTTGCAACAATCTTGCTATTAGAGATGTATAGGTAGTGAAGCCCATTTCTCTGTATTGTTGTAGTAACAATAAGTTGGTAGGGTGAAAGGTGGAATGTCTTTTCCAACATATCTTCATCAGTCACTTCCTCACAACATAGTTTCATTTCGAAAACTATTTTGAGTAGGGCAAAGTTATATTCTCCCACAGTTTTATAGTCTCGGAATCTGAGGTTGATCCATTCTCGTAAAGCTTTGGTATGTATAACCTCTTGGATACAATTTCTATTTTCTAGATCTGTCCAAAGCTTTGAGGGATCATCGGTCAGATATAGACTTTTGAGTTTTTCACAAATATGATGGCGAGTGTTCAGGAGTTCTCTTGCAATGCTATCGTCTGTGATGCATTCACTAAGTTCATCAGACTCAAGTGTGGTTTTAATATCTTGTGCCCATTGTATATATTGCAAGTAGTTTTCTCCTTAGATTATGATGGAGGAAATTCGACATCTAAAATATTTAGTGTTTCTCTAGTTAGATCTTAGTAATATATTCTGAGGAACTGATTTTAAAAGTTTTCCAGAAAATTCTATAAAAGGAAACTTTCTAAAAATGGAAACTTTCTAAAAAAGGAAACTTTCTAGAAATGGAAACTTTCTAAAAAATGGAAACTTTCTAAAAATTGAAACTTTCTAGAAATGAAAACTTTCTATCTACCAAATTAGGGTTTATAATATCGATTGTTTAGGGATTTATAAACTGATTTGGTTTAATGTTTTCACAATTCGGATTTGATTTTTATAAGTTTCATAAACCGGTTTAGATTAGGGTTTAATAATCGATATGGTTTAAAGGGTTTCATAATTCGATTCGGTTTAGGGTTTTATACAAGTTTTAAATTTCATGAACTTTAGGGTTTGTTTATTAAACAAATTTATTATATCAAATCTAGAAATCTAATGATTCAATCAATCAGGGTATACGAGTTCTCTAGATTTCTAATCTCAATCGATCAAGATATAAACTTAAACATTTCTTTTATGAAATCGGATCTATCAAACAACTAGGGTTTGATGACTTACTTTTAGATCTCGATTTGCTCCTTGGTTCCTTTGGAAATCTCAACCTCAATTGATCTGATTAGATTTGATCCTTTGTTTTCCTTAAACAAATTGATGAAAGGAAGTTAGTAAGATCAAATAATAAATCAGCTATAAACAAACTAGAAAGAGAAGTTAACAGCCTTAGGTTTTCTTTTGACGGCGCGGCTTGTAGATGGAGGTGAGGGCGCGTCTATGATCTGATCGCGGCGCTGTCTGCGGCGCTGGATTCTCCTCGTCCAGATCTTCAAATTGATATGTCGCACGTCTTCTGGATCGTTACGGTTTGGGAGAATGATCGATTTGAAGTTGAATCAAAATTAGGGTTTTTGTGCAATTGACGGCGCGCACTAAAACAGAGATTGGCGGGGCGTCTGAGATCTGATTGACGCGAGGTTTCCGGCTATGGATTCTTCTCTTCAAGATCTTCAAGTTGGTATATCGCACGTCGTTTGGATCGTTATGGTTTGAGAGAACGATCGATTTGAAGTTGCGTCAAAATTAGGGTTCTTGAGCAATTGACGGCACGTACTAAAACAGAGCGTGTCGGCGCGTCGGAGATCGGATCCTCGCGAGGTTAGCGGCGCTGGCTTCGTCTCGTCGAGATCTTCAGATTGATAGGTGGCTCGCCGTCTAGGTCGTTACGGTTAGGGAGATATGACTGTTTTAAGATGCGGCTAGTTTTTAAGGTTTTTGGTGACCTACGAATTTTGCTAGGGTTTTGAGCTTAGGTCGTGCTGATAACGTGTTGTGAATGTGTGTGTCTTATTAATGTCGAATATGAACTCCTTATATAGAGAATTATAAGATGGACTACTAATGGGCCAAAGCCTAGTAAGTATCTTTTGGATAAATATCCACCTGAACCAGTCGGTTCATAACAATACGGAATTGTATATTTATATCTAATTATTTTTTAACCATTTAAATTTAGTTACAGTTCCAAGGAAGAAGGTGGATTTGGAATACATGTGATCTATGAATATAATCTAACTTTGCTGACAAAACAATTGTGGCAACTTATTAAATACCCACTTTTTTGCTGGAGTGCTTCGAAGAAACTATTACAACATTAGTTCGTCTTTGCGACAGATCCTTGTGATAATCATTTACATTTTTGGACGAGTATTTCAGCAACAAGACACTTTTATCTTTAGGGATTAGAAAAAGTATTCAGATTTTGAGATTAGCATTTTAGAGGATCTATGGATTCTTACATTTCATGTGCAACCAGCTCGATCTGTAGCATCAATCATTCATTCTATGATGATAGTAAAGTACTTTATTCATGGTGACGAAAAAATGGAATGATTAAATGTTGTTAATCTTAGTGGAAACGGAAGATATCTCATTGATACAAACCTTGGCAGTGAATAAATAGAGATATCAAGATACATTTTGTTGGAGTTACACGAAGAACTATCAGTACATAGTTAAATCTTGATATTTGGTTGTGAGAAATTTTCTTAATAAAAAATTGTACATGTGTATACAAAACCAAATATAGCTAATGACTGGAAGATAAAAACACCACGAAAGATATGCCATTTTATATGGCAGTTCACAACTGGCCATTTGATTGTTACGAAAAAAACCTTCATAATAACCATATGCGATGGTAGCACTTATTTTCATAAATGTGGAGCTATGAACGAATATATTAACCATGTAATTTTTGAATGTCTCTGGACATCCTAACACATTATCACATTTAACAACATTTTTTAAGTAAAACTGCAAAACATTTTATTTATTTTATTGATTATTTTATTTTGATATTATCCATACAACATCTATATAAAAAAAATCTTTAGTTCGATGTATAAAAAAGTTTAGGAATATTAAGTAAATGCTATTTTATTGTCATTTCAAAAGTAATGTAATGTAATGTAATGTGTTATTGGTGGGAGTCTGCATTACATACATAAGTGGAAACACTGCGTTGGACTATGGATCTAACATTTTACATGTCAGAGTTTTGGAATGGACTGCAAGGGTTTGATCGCCTTGATCAAAGAACCTTGTGCTTGGCCAAGGTTTACAACATAATTGAAGAAAATAGAGACTTTGTATATATGCTTTCCAGACTTTTAAATAATTCATATTCCACGAGTGCAAAACCATATTTCTGATTTTTTAGTTAGGAATACGAGATCTTTTCATCGAAAATTTTATTTTATTTCGATCTAATTACCCATACCACCTCAAGTTTATTTAAATAATTGAATAGTCGTTTCATTTTCTTTTCATTTTTGGAAGAAATACAATAACATTTTAAGGCCTATCCATTTTCGCTTGGAAGCAGCTGCCTTAGTATGGGCAATGCCTTGTGTCAAAACTTTTGGTAACAAAAAGGTGTTGTTTGAGAGTGATTCTAAGATATTAATGCAAAAAGTTATTGATAATTCTAAGATCATAAATATTATAATTAATGATCGAGACTTCAAACTATACTAAATAAAATTATGGCGAGTAAGAAACAAACTCCAATTGGTTGGTCTGTTAATTTTGTTTTTTGACCGCGTGATTGTGGTTGGAAGGTATAGAATGAGACGCTCGTTTCAGGTTCAACTTGCCTATTACACGAAATTAAATTACAATTATCCTGATCATCTTACACGGATATTGACTCATGTTTTAGGGTTCACTTGAGTACACGGAAAGATAATCTATATGTGAACTGCATATCTCTTAACCAATCAGATACCCTCCTCGAATTAGTCTGGAACTCTCCATAAGTGTGGGATACTTCTAGGTTAATAAAAAAAAACTCCAATTGATTACTATAATACATTTGCGTCTGGAATTCTTCTTTTGAACAATAAGAACAAAAAAGTCGGTCTAATATACGAATAATAGTCCAAAAGTGATTTCTCTAGTCTCTAAAACAATTTGTACGATAAGTTTCATATTATACAATATGTTCGGCATATTTAAAAAAAAAATCTTAAGAAAAAAGAGGCAATGCAAGCACATATGGGCAAGGTGCATAATTGAAATGGAAACAGAAGAAAAAAAAAAAGAGAGTTAAAGAGAAAAAGAGCAAAGCGACAGAGCTGTCTCCCCCACGCCTTTAGACCAGAAAAGCTTAACACATTCATCTCCACGTGGTCCACCTCTCCTCATCATGCACCCACAGCCTAGCAATGCTATTTACAGCTCACCATGGGGCCTCTCAGATGATAATATTGGGCCTTTCAGACAGCAAGTGTCTTTGATCTTTGTGGCTTCTTAGTTAGAGCCCGGTTCTATCACACATCAATTGTTTTTTCTGTCCCTTTACAGAACGATTGTGCGACTTATTGTTGTCTATTCATAACATTTTTTTCCTTTGGTTTTTAAACCGTCTTATAGTGTTAGAGTAGAGCTTTTAACAATGGTGTTAGCCACGGCCGTCTCAATTTTTTATTAGGTCCAGTTCAGAAAAAAATATTAACTATGTATCTAACGAAATAATAAAATAGTTTTAAAAGCTAATATTTTATTTATACATATTTGATGTTTATCTTCAAATATTAACTATAAGTTTAAGAATATATCTAAAATTTTGAAATTTTAAACTAAATTTATGTATTTACTTTTAAAAATTTCTGAATATATTTTATTTTATTTTTAGATTTGGGTCATGCTTGACCGCTTCACTAGCATATGCTATTAGACTCTCTTGGTGTTAGCTCAGTGAATATCGATGTTGTGGCTCAGCTTTTATGCATCTTGGTAATCTATGTATTTTCTTATATATCAAGTTACATACTTCAGATTTTTTTTAAACATAATTGGCCAGGTTACTTCAGTGTGAAAAATAAATATGCTAAGTGTGAAAAATAAATATGCTAAGGTGTAATTTTATACACAGTAGCTTCTATCATATTATTTTAGTAAATTTTACTGATAAAGAATATATTTAATCATATGAATTTTTATTTTTATTTTTAGTTAGGATTTCGAAATATTAGATTACTTTAATTTTTACAACATATATAGTTTGTTTTTCGTCATGCATTTCAAAAGGTTATTCTTTATTATCTATGATTTTATATTTTGTAAAATTGAAATATTATTATTTTGAGTTTGAATATTTATTTTCAAAATTTTATATTTTGTCAAGAAAATTTTGAAAAATTACACTACTATTTTGTTACTACATTAATAAATTATTTTGTAAAAAAATATATTTGAATTTTTGGAAATAATTTCTAAATTTTTCTCAACACGTTTTTTATAATTAAAATAGAGTTATAGTTAAAATTTTATTTTTTATTAATATTTTAAATGAATTACTAAAGTTTCACAGTTTATACTAACCTATTTTTAAATAGTATATGAACTAAAGGTTATTATATAATATTATATTTTTGTATATAAACATTTTAAATCTGAAACTTTATAATAAGTTTCAATTGATTAATTTTAACTTAAATACTTAGTTTTTAGTATTATTAAAATAAACATATAATTCAAATTAAAATATATTATAATACTATTAAAAGTTAAATATTACACTTGAAATATATAAAGTCAAACAGCTAATTTAGATATATTGAAATATTATCAAAAATTGAAAATAATGTCAAGTTTAACTTATAAATTTAACTCTATAGACATAAAAATAAATTTTAATTTTTATGTATTTTATTTTATTTTATATTAATGATAATATAAAATTAATATTTAAGGAAAATAATAATTTATTACAAAATATTTTTTTGATAAAATTTATTTTAAAAGTATAAATAATTATATATTTATTTGATAAGACTAAATAAATAAATAAATTGATAAGATTTATTTGATAAACCCCTGTTTCATAAAATTTAACTCTAAACAGCCTATTTCTACACGGACTTTCAAATAAATATTTTCAATTTAAAAAAAACAGAAAATAATTATATATTTACTTGAATTTATTTGATGATAATAACTATATAATTATTTTTTTAAAAATAAATTTTAAGAAACCTTATTTTAAATAAATTAAAACAATATTTATCTGATAAGATTAAAACAATAAATAAATTGATAAATTTTATTTGATAAAGTCCTTGACTCCTTGTTGAAATAGGTTTTTATCAAATAAATTTTATCAAGGGAGAATTACCAATTGTGACTCAAAACTTGGAGTCAAACCCAAAAGAGTACCCCAACTTGGGTCAAAGGCAAAAGTAACTTAAAAGGCTATTGAAATTACAACTATCTCCTTGTGAACAAACAAAAAAACGGATTTTTTTTTACGTTTCTACCCCTCGCAAGTCGTCTGTAAACAGACGACTTGAAAATAAGTCGTCCAGACGACTTTAAGTTAAGTCGTCTGGACAGTTATTCTTAAACATAATTTAAAAATTTTGTAAAAAATATTTTGATAAGTGAAAAATTGGAATTATGTAATTAACATATGTCTTAAGAGATATAAATTAATATATAACAAATTTCAATTGTTTTCAGCCCAGATGAGTGAAAGTAGTGAGTCATGATATTCTTTAGTTTATGTTTCATCAACATATGTTGTAGTATTGTATGTGTTCTTAGGGTTAGATTTTGGAAAGCATTAAAACCGTTTTTGAAAATTTTTAAAATTACCTAGGCGTGTTCGTTTCTGTGTATAGTAAACACTATTGAAGTATAATTTGATTTTATAACGTGGTTAGTAAGTTAATTTAGTCATTTTAGTTTAGGGGTTCATTTTAGGGTATTGGACGACTTAATATTTAGTCTTCTGTTCCCAGACGACTAAATATTAGGTCGTCTGATGTACATTATCAGCCAGAATAAGTCGTCTAAACCGGACCAAACCTTAAAGTTTACCAATGTACTTTTAAAGCTAACCGGATTATTTACCCAATATATAAGGTGATTTTTTTTTTTTTTTCATTTTCCGCGAACAGAAACCCTAACAGTTCTCTCTCACCGGCGATATCAAAGGCGATTCGAATTCCCACTATTTCCGAACAACCATCGTTCTCAACGTCGGCTATCTATCTCACTTCATTCTCACCGTTGTCGCCGCAGCTTCTTCTAACCCTAGCGCCGCCGATTCCTCTAAACCCTAGCGCCCCCGCTTCCACTATTTCCGAACAAACCGTCGCCCTCGCCACCGTGCTCACCAACGTTCTCACCGCCGCTTACTCTAAACACTAGCTAGCACCGCCGTTTCTTCTAAACCCTAGCGCCGCCGCTTCTTCTAAACCCTAGCGCCGCCGCTTCTTCTCTGTAAACCGTAGCGCCGTTTCTCTGTAAACCCTAACGCCGGTAAGTCATCAAACTCGTGGAAAAGATGAACATAAAACGTTGTCTCTTTCAATTTACTCATTCTCACCGTTTCACGTTTATTTTTTCAGATCTATAACCACAATGACGAGTACTCGAACTCCTTCTGCGACTAATCAGGTCCGCTTGAAATTTTTCTACTGGAAGACTTGTAAGTAAGTCGTCTGGAAAGTCTTCAACCTGGACGACTTAGTACGTCCATTTGGAAGACTTTCCAGACGACTTAAATATAAGTCGTCAACTAAGTCGTCCAGTTGGACGACTTTCTAGACGACTTATATTTAAGTCGTCTACTAAGTCGTCTGGAGTAACAATTAAGGCGTGATTGATTTAGCTTGTGTTCTGACTTCTATTGTTGTCTTTGATTATTTTGCAGACAAAAAGGATGGATATTCCAGAACTCCCCGTAGGTTATACACATTAGGGGAAGAGCCAGAACCCCACAATAGCATTTCGTATCATACGGATAACACGAAGTTGCATACTGCTCTTAGGGAAGCTCTCACTGATGCTGAATTTGAAGAGCTCAAGGAGTCGAGATTGGGAGTTTTCATCAAGTTCAAGGAGCAGGGATTTGGTTGGGCTTCAAGGCTGGTTCACCACTTGCTCGGTTTAAAGCTGGACATTAAGAAGAAGTACGAGATGTGGTGTCTCGTTGGTCCAGAACCTGCGAGGTTTTCACTGTTAGAGTTTGAAAACATCACTGGTCTAAACTGCGACTACATCGAGGACCTTGAGACACCAGAATGTGAAGTTACCCCACAGATGGTTTCTTTCTGGGAGATGATGGGAGTTCATCGGGAAGCTGGGCCAAGTACTGATCAGATAATAGCAGCACTGAAGAGATGCGGGGATTGGTCCAGGGAAGATCGCAAGCGACTCGCGTACCTTTCCATCTTCACTGGATTCATTGAAGGGAAAAAGTTCTCAAGCGCTACACGAGCTACTCTCGCAAGGCTAGTGATGGATTTAGAAAGGTTTGAGAATTATCCATGGGGGAGAGTCGCGTTTAAGGTGCTGATGGACTCTTTGTGGAACAAAGATATTACTGGCTGTTACACCGTGGATGGCTTTATACAAGTTCTTCAGGTCTGGGCGTACGAAGCTATTCCGGGATTGGGTGCTAGTATTGGTCTACCCAGAGCAAACAGTCCGTCTCCACCGATTCTGGCTTACGACGGCAGCAGAGGCCGCAGATTCATGAAAGCTGCTATCTTGAGTCAGGTACCTTTCCATCTTCACTTAATTAAGTCGTCCGGAAGGTCTTCCAGCTGGACGACTTAGTAGACGACTTATTATAAGTCGTCTGGAAGGTCTTCCAGCTGGACGACTTAGTAGACGACTTATTATAAGTCGTCTGGAAGGTCTTCCAGCTGGACGACTTAGTAGACGACTTATTATAAGTCGTCTGGAAGGTCTTCCAGCTGGACGACTTAGTAGACGACTTATTATAAGTCGTCTGGAAGGTCTTCCAGCTGGACGACTTAGTAGACGACTTATTATAAGTCGTCTGGAAGGTCGTCCAGCTGGACGACTTAGTAGACGACTTATAATAAGTCGTCTGGAAGGTCGTCCAGCTGGACGACTTAGTTGACGACTTATAATTAAGTCGTCTATTTAGTATTTTGTTTCAAATATCTAACTCGATTCTTCTTCTATTTACTGCAGACCCGCGTGATCAACTTTGTTGAGAAGGACATTAGTGAAATGTGGCCAAAATGGGACTCTGAGGTTGATGACGTGCCCGCGGAGAACATCATTAAAGTGATGTATGATCGGAGACCGTGGAAGTGGACCATGGATTGCTGGGAAGTCACTGGTACAAAACCCAAGTTTGTGACTCCATCGAAAAGAGCCAAAGAGATGGTTGTGGAGGAGGTGGAGGAAGACAATCAGAGACCTCGGAAGAAAGCTCGTAAAGAGGCTCCTAAAGAGGCTCCTAAAGAGGCTAGAGAAGAGGCTCCTACAGAGGCTACAGAAGAGGCTACAGAAGAGGCTAGAGAAGAGGCTAGTTGGGTGACCAGAGAGGAGTTAGAAAACATGTTCAAGGACTTAGGTGACATGATGAAAGAGGGGTTTAAGAAGTGCATCAGGGAGATTAGGAAGATCTCCGATAGATTGGAAGCTGTGGAGAAGAAGGTTGGTGTCACCAATCAGGCTACCCTCAAGCCCCAGAAACCGGGGTTAGTAAAAAAACCCTACCCCACAAGCCCCAGAAACCGGGGCTAGTAACAAACAGACTACTCCTCAAAAGGATCAGCCTCCACTTCAAACCAATCATCCTACTCCTCCCACCAGACAGCCTGCTCCTCAAAAGGCAAAGCCTACTCCTCAAAAGGCGAAACAGCCTGCTCCTCAAACTAAACAGCCTGCTCCTCAAACTAAACAGCCTGCTCCTCAAACGAAACAGCCTGCTCCTCAAACTAAACAGCCTGCTCCTCAGACGAAACAGCCTGCTCCTCAAACGAAAAAGCCTTCTCCACAAAAGAAACAGCCTTCTCCTCTGCCCAAGAGGTTAATATCAAATCTTTAAGTCGTCTGGTCTTTGTATAGATTTGTAAATATATAAGTCGTCTGGAAGGTTTCCAGCTGGACGACTTACAAATAAGTCGTCTGGAAGGTTTTCCAGCTGGAAAACCTTCCAGACGACTTATTTGTAAGTCGTCCAGCTGGAAAACCTTCCAGAAGACTTACAAATAAGTCGTCTGAACTCCAGCTGGAACCAAATCCTCTCCCAACTTTTATTTAAGTCGTCCAGGGTTAACTTGTTCTCTTTTATTGCAGAGATTGTTGCCGGAGGATACAGCAGATGAGGCGATCTCGGTATATAAGATCTTGCCGGAGGATAAAGCAGATGGTGTCACCTCCAAAGAGATTGTTCCTCTCACTTCCACTGACCAACCGAGCTTCGCTTCCAACGATCAACAACCGAGCTTCGCTTCCACCGATCCAGCTTCAGCTTCAGAACCGAGCCTGGTTGTATTGGACCAAACAGCTCCCACTGCTTCTGTGCGTGCAAGGAGTGAACGAACGAAGAAACCTGCTCCCACGCAGATATCTCCTTATACGGCAGAGAGAAGGAAACTCCTTAGAGTGGGAAAGTATAATCCATTTCCCACACTAAACAGACCTAAGATGAAGGAGCTCGCTGATTGGTTGAAAACTGATCCGTA
The DNA here is from genome assembly GCF_000801105.2 of Raphanus sativus. Lineage (NCBI taxonomy): Eukaryota > Viridiplantae > Streptophyta > Magnoliopsida > Brassicales > Brassicaceae > Raphanus > Raphanus sativus. The sequence goes on from NC_079515.1 coordinate 19,223,492, forward strand.
AGTGATTGCTTTACCCATAATAGCTTGATTTAGTCTACCAAACTGATTGCTTTTTTGTTTGCAGTGATTATTCACTAAGGAAGAGGACAAACCACGTACATCACCAACTTGGTGGTATCAAAAACTCCGGACATCCAAAGCATGGCTGGAAGACGTAGTAAGTCTTCTGCTTATCTTTAAGTCGTCTGGTAACTTGTCTTTGTATAGATTTGTAAATATATAAGTCGTCTGGAAGGTTTTCCAGCTGGACGACTTATTTGTAAGTCGTCCAGCTGGAAAACCTTCCAGAAGACTTACAAATAAGTCGTCTGGTAACTGTCTTTGTATAGATTTGTAAATATATAAGTCGTCTGGAAGGTTTTCCAGCTGGACGACTTACAAATAAGTCGTCTGGAAGGTTTTCGAGCTGGAAAACCTTCCAGACGACTTATTTGTAAGTCGTCCAGCTGGAAAACCTTCCAGACGACTTATTTGTAAGTCGTCTGGAAGGTTCTAACTTGTATTATTTTATATGCAGCATATAGATGCTTGGATGAATGTGCTGAGGCAGAGGTATAGGAGAACCCACAATGTTTCCGGAGCGAGCGAATGTGCTTCCTGGATCACAACTTTACCCAGTCTTGGAGAGAACAGTATCTGGTCTTCAAAACATCGTCGTCTGATCACAATGGTTTAGGAAAAATGCTACCTAGTGGGGCGCGCGAGTTTGTATGACGGATCAATGCCTTCATTTTGCCAATCAAACAAGAAGTGGGGGGAGGACATTGATGATATCTATGCGCCACTGAACTTGGACACAAACATTGGTGGCTATTTGGATATCGATCCCTAAGAGGCACATAGTCGTCTGGGACGCATACCTTCAACTACCATACCAGAAGATGGGATGAGATAATGGAGCCTTTTCTCGAGATGGTCCCTTATCTGATTGTGGAGTGCGGAGACCAGATGCATGGGTTGGAGCGATACACTTATGAGAGACTCCTCAAAGATGTACCCACGGCCAACAATGGTGATTGTGGCGTGTACGCTGCAAAGTAACATTGAATGTCATGCCTTGGGGTCCCCTTAGTCCAAAGACTTTGCTAGGTCCAATGCGAAGACTATGGAGGGATACTATGGCTTTTGGCTATATGGACGGAGCTTGTTTGATCAGCATCTGAAAGATAATGAGGATGGTGGTATGTTTGTAGGCATGTATGATTAGATACACAAATCAATTGTATAGATTTTTTAACTTGTATAGATTTTTTAACTTGTATAGATTTTTTAACTTGTATATATCAAATCATTTGTATATTTGAACTATTTGTATACACAATCTATTTGTATATATTGAACTATTTGTTTACACAAATCTATTTGTATGTTTGTGGGCATGTATGATTTATTTGATTT